>NT_177499.1:199170-280643 GCF_000188095.3 Bombus impatiens
ACTGCCGCCGCACCGCCGCAGCACCGCCGCCATCTCCATCGCCACCATCCCACTTTCGAGGTACGAGGATCCAATAATGGAGTCACAAAGATTTAGTTGCTACTTCGATGGTCTTTGAGCGTTTCGCTCGATAGCAACGGTGGCCGCGATAGAAAGAGTGGCCAATTACCGAACGGTGTCTCTTCCTACCAGAGCTTCCTTCAGACCTTCTCACGTATGGCAGCTGTGATAAATGACGTTGACTGCAAAGCCTTCTGTCGGTCTCGATTGAAACTAATACCGCGAAAGATCGATTCTTTGCTTCTATTCCTTCGCGTCATTTCGATATCTTGCAGTTAACGTGTTAATGTAGTGGAATTTGGATGTTATCGCTGAAATAGGAATATTATTCGTAAAAGCGCCGAAGAATCACTATTGCAAGATTAATGTAAACTGTGAAAGTGTAGACTTTACGGTCTTGTGGCGATTTAGAAAATATTTAGAATTCGTAACGATAGTATCTTGCTCTTTTTTCGTATTTCAGGGAAACAAAGTCGATAGGTCAATTAAGCATCTGGAGATTAGAATGTTCGGCCAATTACTCGACTCGTTAGACCGGCTAGACAAATTTGCCTGACCGAGTCGGATATTCAGGAAAGATTAGCGTAGATTGCTCGGATGAAACTGTAAGACTTGGTGAAAGTCGGTTGATCGAATTACCGAACCTAAACGCGAACTTGGATCTTGCCAATTACCGTAGTAATTGAGCAACTTAAGCTACGAATAAATCTTTTTCTTTTCGAATTGAACGTCGGAGCCAGATTCCTTCGTACGAAGACTGACGGAACGGATAATTAAATCTATGTTTGAAATCGATTTTGTCATCTTCCTTGCTAGTGATGCTAATAATTCCAGAAAGATCCGACTGACTTCGTTCATGACGTTTAATTACATTTGCAAATACCTAATCGACCACTTAATCCAACGTTGTGCACTCGATACGCACTCTGAAATCGCGACGTTGCTTGGCCGATTCGAAATTCTGCAACCGACTATACTCCACAAACAAATTTATCGATCTGCGAAACGATCGACAGATACAAACTTCTCGAAGATTTGCCATTTTCACCGCGAACAAAGTAATACGAAGCAGGGTAACTCGGAGGCCTGCGTCAAGAACAGAGTTTCCTGCGAAGAGCCAGCTAGCTACGATGCTAATTTAATCTTTCTTCGAAACTTCCAGAACCATTGCGATTCTTTCGAGCAACCCATTCACCTCGAGTACTTTAACGAGGCTTTGACGAACACGAATATCAAGAAACGACGCATTCTGCCAAATGGAAAGTGCAAATGGTAGATAAAACGTATACACAGCGATAAATAAAATTTCGTTATCTTGGTTTAAGTTTTCTACCAAAGCTATCCATATGTGTCCGAAATAAATTAAATGTTCAAGTGCAAAAGTTGAAAGTAGCGAACGCTCTTGTCTGCACCGTAAAACCTAAAAACACCGTTGACCTAGAGCTAACCTAGGTCTTTCGAGACAGCGCGGTAAAAGTCGAGCAAATCGAAATCGGGCAGCGCCATCAGGTATAAAATTGCAATAGCGACGCATCGCTGGTGCGCAGTGAGCCTGCAGCGATGCACACGCGAGACACGTTGCAGTGATAAAGACAAACGACGAAGCAATTACGAGGCGCGCATCGGGCGGAATGAATAGTTGCCGAAGTAGCCAGGCGAAGCAAGGCCGGGAACAATGTTTCACGAAAGACGAATTGCGACTCGAAAATGCCGAGGACACGGGCTGCCGGTGGTCAGCTGTGCTCGAAAATGAATCCTTCAGGAAGATATTATATCCGCCTGATCCCGATCCATTCCGGAGGACAAGAGAATGATGTAAGGAGGCACAAGGGGTTGCCCGAAGGAGGAAAGCGAGTCTGCTCGAGCTTGGCTTTACGGGGATACCGAGTAAATGCCCCATGAATGAACGATGAGCCCTGGGGCCGAGGATCCACCGCCTGCTTCATTTCTGCCTCCTTCTACCGGGTTAACCGGCCAAGCGCGCCCTTCCTGCGAATTCGAATCGGATTTAGAGTCGACCCCGGTCCCGTGGCCTCCCTGGAATTGCGATTAGACTGTGTTGTCGATGGATACGGATCCTTATTACCTTCTCGCCTCGGCAACGATAGCGGATCGTGGATGTGTGAATTTGAAGGATAATTATGGCCCTGATGAGAGCGAAAGGAGTTGGCGCGTGATAACGTAAAGAGGGATCTGGTTTTAGGATATCTTTGGTCGAGATAGAGATAGGTAATCAGTAATACGGACGATTCGCTTTTGTGGTGTGCGTGGCTCTACGATCTCAGAAACCAGATCAAACGACCAATAACACGAAGTTTTTGTCGACTTTGAAAAGTAACACGGAAGACGGGAAAAGGAAGGGGAACACTTGCACAAGAGAAAGGAAACTCAGCGTCGAGACGAAGGCCAGACGATTCGCGTGGGTCACCAACAGCAAGCGTGATGGACCGTTTTCCGATAATCGAGCCTGCTTTCTGTTCCACTAACCCTCCCCTCCCTTTCTCTCTCTCTCTCTCTCTCTCTCTCTCTCTCTCTCTGTCTCTGTCTCTCTCTCTCTCTCTCTCTCTCTCTCTCTCTCTCTCTCTCTCTCTCTCTCTCTCTCTCTCTCTCTCTCTCTCTCTCTCTCTCTCTCTCTCTCTCTCTCTCTCTCTCTCTCTCTCTCTCTCTCTCTCTCTCTCTCTCTCTCTCTCTCTCTCTCTCTCTCTCTCTCTCTCTCTCTCTCTCTCTCTCTCTCTCTCTCTCTCTCTCTCTCTCTCTCTCTCTCTCTCTCTCTCTCTCTCTCTCTCTCTCTCTCTCTCTCTCTCTCTCTCTCTCTCTCTCTCTCTCTCTCTCTCTCTCTCTCTCTCTCTCTCTCTCTCTCTCTCTCTCTCTCTCTCTCTCTCTCTCTCTCTCTCTCTCTCTCTCTCTCTCTCTCTCTCTCTCTCTCTCTCTCTCTCTCTCTCTCTCTCTCTCTCTCTCTCTCTCTCTCTGTCTCTGTCTGTTCTCCGCGTCTCTTTCGATTCGACTGACCGATCGTACACCAGAATAATAATTTACTATCTTACGATCGAGCCGAATTAAACGGATTTATTAACACCTACTTCGTCATTTTTGAACGTAAACGATGCAAGCTTAATATACCAGCGATATACTATATGAAATTCCTGTGTGACTGCCGGTTCACTGTCTGCAACCGGCCGACCCAGATCGCGACAAGTATCCTATGAATGCCAGGGATAATGAACGCGATTACGTTAACTGAATTCCCTCGACCTCGACGAAAGTTAATACGGTTTAATGTCGTTTTGTGAACAGCTGCGAGTTACCTCAGCGCGCAAGAATGGGCCACAATGACATTGAACGAACGACGGGAATTAAAAATCCATTCTCTTAATGTCGTAAATTAGAAAAGTGCAATTGATAAGACCTATTTGAAATAAAGCTGATTTGAAATAAAGTAAATGTTGTAAAGGAAACTATCCCGTAAGCTTCTGTTGGATATGTTTTTCACGGAGTTACGATTTGCAATCTGAATCTGACAAAGAATTCGACGGATCTATAACATACCAACCGAATTAAAATTTTAAAAGTTTCTTGAACAATCGATCGTTCACTCGATCGATCGTTTGCTAACTTTTTCTTTTTAATTTGTCCGCTCTAGTTTTCAATTCTTTGTAACAAAAAAAAAAAAAAGAAACAGACAAAATAAATTTGTCGTACATTAGTGAAAAAGGCGAAAAGGCGAGTACTTTTGAAAACGCCATAGACTAAAAACGATATGAAGCTTCGAGAATTTGCTTGAAGCGTTCGAATGTTTTTCACTAGAATTCCATTGATTTTCGGCTTTTGATTTCACACGGGTCCGATTTCTATCAAATTTCAAAATTCACTTTTATCGATTTTTAGTGATCGAAGCTCGAAAACATGGCCCATATATAACTTTCGATGCAATTAAACGAATTACAACGATTAAAAATGTTTTCACTGTTCCTACCGTATCTCGACCGTCGATAGCCGTTTGAATACGTTTTTAACTCCTGTTGTCTTTCTCTTTATACATTTTTAAATAAATTTTTATTAACCGTATAAACTTTCGAGTTTCTCAAAGATTCGTTGATTGGACAAACTTTTTCAAACTTTCACACCTTCGATTTAATTATTTCTCTGTTTGGATACGAATTCTAGGAACCCGATATCGCGAATGTATCACACGATCGATTTTTCCAATCCTTCAAAATTCTATGCTTCCTTTCTTCTAATCTTTTCGACAATCTCTCGCAGTAGCAAAAAGTAACGAATCTACAAATTGGTGAAAAATATTCATCCTAATAACCGGCATGATTTCCAGTTCACTGGAAAGTAATCCTTGTTCTCGATGTCATACATCGCTAGAATCCTGATTTACGAAACGAGAGTGAGAAATAGTAGAGGAAGATGGACCGTGCGATGCTATCGGCGTTGTTTGGTGGCAATGGCGGTACAATCAACCAGAATACGTTAACCCGTCGATTGACAGATTCTGCTGACCGATAACTCGCAGCAGCATCGACTCCCTAGGATTTCATGAAAAAAGACGAGACGAACAATCGGTCCAATAAAGGAGTAAGAGGAAGAAGAAGGAGGATAGATAGCGATTGACACATGAAAGATTCATGGCCTGCACCCGATGGCCACATCAGAAATGCCACGGGGCGAGCCCCGATTCGATTCTCCTTTTCTTCGTGTTCCGAAAGGTAGCTGGAATTACCGGGCTCCCCGATTGCTGCTTCAGCCAGTTGTTGCTGTCTCGAATCCAGCGTTTCCAGGCCCGTTAAGTCCGCTTCGGTAATCAGGCCGCGTTCTTCTTGGCTGATTAGTTGGCCGGAAACAAAAATCGCCGCGAAGGAGCCGAACTCGAAGGGAGAACCGAAGAAAAATGAAAAACGGAAATACGATGCTCCAGTTCCGTCCAACCAAATATCGTTGTAATTTTTTTATCTAGATAAAAGTTATTTTTTATATAGATAAGAAAAAATGTTTCGTATCGCGAATAAAGATCTAGAGAAAGTTGGATTCCAGAGTTAACGAGGTTTTAAACAAATCATATAGATATAAATAATATATTTTCTTTCAACTTGCCATTGAAAATCCGACAAAATTTACTAAACAAATGTCTCTGGAAAGAAATGAAAAATGAAGGAAATGACGAGAACAAAGGAAGGCGGACAAAGCAGAAAACAACGATAAGGAAGGTAAGATGGAAGGCGAAGGGACAAAAGGTGGCAAAGGGTGGGAAAAAGAAAATTTGGCGAGAATCAAGACGTTCTTTCGACGTGGTACTTGGTTGCCTCTTATCGTGAAAAACGATACACGTATATCGGTCTCTGGAGAGAAGAGTCGGCGTGTATGTGTATACGTGTTTGTTAGGACAAACTCGCACACAGCGACGGCTGGTTGCGCTAGAATCTAAGTAAGTACATCCTTGTACTTCTCCTAGAGTTACGTGCGGAGGTTTGAAAATGGTCGGCGCTCTTATGAATTGGTATTAAAGGATAATTACGATGGTGATCCCAAGACGACGATTTATTACGTCGGAACAGGAAGCCGGATTGGGAAGGAGCAACGAGGAAGAGCAATAACGTCCAGCAAGCCGTAATTCCATCGAATTGGTTTAAGATAAACTCGACCGGGTATTAATTCTTTTCAAACGAAATTCGACTACACCGGTTTTCTGTTTGGTCAAATTCTGTCAGTTGGAAATTTTGCCAAGGAGATTCCAGAAATTCCGACGCCCCTTAATCTTTAAGTTTAAGTTTAAAATATATCGTATGCGATGCTATGTTGTACATAATGCGATACAATTATAATAACAATAAATATTTGTGGTTACGGGAACATAAAAATATATTTACGACATCCTAATTTTACCGTTCGATCGTATTCGATCGAATCAATGCAGATACTATTTTCGAAGATATCTCGTCGGTCGATGGGAACAGGTCTCGTTCTTCTCGCAAATTTTCAAAACGACTCTCCGTTTCCAGATCGCTAAGGACTCGAGATGACCCAAATGACGCGCGACGCACGTTCCATCCCGAAAAATTTGCCGCGTCGCTGAAGCGCGCTGTTACACCCCGCCGGCCGTTGGCTCGAACAAACTCCCGACCGAGAGAGCTAGGAGCGCGTCCCCTGCCAAGAAACAGGGACAGACGGAAAGAAGGAGAAAGCAGGAAAGAGAGCGACATAATGGGCCGACGGTGATTTGTGAAGGGCGCAAAGTTGATTCAGGGGTGAGAACGGCACAGCTTTCGGCCGACGAAAATGAGCTGTAAATCAGGGATACCTGGGAAAACGGGTGTAACAAAAAGAGCTGCGCGAACGTACCGCCCGACAGATAGTGGATGGGACGAGAATCTGTAGAACCAAGGAAGTAGAATCACGCGACAGGAACGATGCGAGAAAAAGAAGATAGAAGTGGAAGCTGCGAATGATACGAACAAAGTATAAGACGGCAGGCTTTTGGAGCCAACGAAATCCCAAAGAAGCTATCTATCGAGAAATCCTTTTTCCATTCGACGAAAACATCGTTTCCTTCTCCTTCGAGTAGCGAACGTATACTTTGGCGTTAGTCTTAGAAAATGTTTGAGGAATGATCGTTTAAATTATGTATCGTTATCGAACTCGTAAAGTAGAATACGTATGAGAACCTTTGGGAAGAAGAAGGATCTTGGACAAACGTAAAGAGGCGAGAAAAAAGGAGGGGAACAATTGGACGAAGACGTTGCGGAGGAAGGAAAAAGGGAAGAGGGAAAAGACGGAGAACGCTGTAGCCGGTCGTAATCCGCATCGAAGCGAAAAATACGGTTTTTATCTTGAAAACCGGGGTTAGAAGGGGAGAGGCAGGTTGGATAATTGCGTAATTAATTACAGCTTTTATCCCGCGGCTCGTGTCGGTTCGTGGAAGCCCAGACTGCGCTACCTACTTTGCCGACCGAGCACCTGGGCGATCGTGATTTACGTTCGCCTCGGTAATTAACATAGATAGAAACCGGTGCCCCGTTCTCGCCAAACGAAAGTCTCAGCAATCTCTTTCCCTCCGCCCCTCCCGTTTCCTGCACGATCTTCCTCCGCTACCTTCGAACCTTCAACCTCCATCTTTTCTTCTCCTTCTACACCCTTTTTCTGCTTCTTATCGCGAACCGTGACATCTAAACCTCGAAATCGCGCATCCTCCGGTCTTCTTCGAACGGACCAAAAAGTAATTCTAGGAACTCTCGCTTCTTTCTCTGGGACGGCGACCTATAAATCCGTGCTGGTTGCCCGAACACATGTAAAAACATCGTTTCCAGGAGCGAACGGAGAGAAAGAAAGCGAAACGCAGAGCGATCTTTTCGATGAACTCGGGCAGGCAGAGATGCAGGGAAACCGAGCGCGCCGCTCTCTTCGTACCTCTTTTGTCTCTTTGCGAGGATTCCTTCGGAGAGGAGGAAGATTACGTTCGAAGATAAGAACGGGTTTTCTTAAGGCGAAAAGTGTTTTACACTGTTTAGATAGAAATAAAATGGAGCGCGAGCTATTGTTCGCTTCGTTCGACCTGGAACTTTTGTAATACGGCATGTTTCAAAACTTTCCGTGTCAAAAAAGTAAATACTTGAAAAGGTGACGATAAGCGTTGGTTTCGAGAAATACTTGCGAGAAATACTATTCTAAAACGAACGATGACAGACTCAAAAAGCAGAGATTCGACGGACTCGTATCTCACAATTCCTCGGTTCGGTGTCCATTCGTCATCTTCGCGAATATCGTACAGTCTACGGTTCGACTATACGATTCTATCACCTTCGACCGTTCATAGAGGCAAAATAAACTCGTGGAGAAAGACCTGCCACTTCGTTTTCATCTAAACGCTTACATCCTGTACCTGAACTGGAATCCAAGCCGATAAAAAAGTAATATTGCAGTTGCGTGGCTTCAATTTAAATATTCCCGCGGTGGAGGGTGAAAATTTCTTTATTACGAAAGCGCGGAGTTAAGAGAAGAGATCGGATTTAAACTCACGGAAAGAAAACCACGGAGAAACTTTTCCATACACTTTGCGAAACTGACCATTCAGAGGCAAGTCGTAAATTTCATTATAACCATCCGACCTGCTTTCAATAAGGCCAAGAATTTACGTCCCATTTTCTCCGTCTCTTTTCTTTTCCTCTTTTCTTTTTTAAGAACGCAACCTTATCCTCCTACTTTGCACACCACGCAAAAATAAAACGCAATAGAAGCAATTTACGCGGCACTTATTCCACGAGTAATAGAATTACCTAGTTATACGCGCGAATATTTGAGCGAGCTAACGTTACACGGTTAATAATGGCGTATTATGCCAGCTTGGCAATAAAACAAAATCCACTTAAGTTTGCCATTACACCTGGCTGCCTCCGTTCGAATCGTCAATTGGTTATCTTCAAGCGATGTGGGTCATTTAATATTTTTACGATTAACTACAAGCAGTAAATCCTTCCTCAAATTGAAAATGGTAATATTATGCCCTTTTGCAAATTGATTCTTTAAGTGCTCGTTAAAATAAGCCAACATGATCGAAAGAGAGAAAGAGAGAGAGAGAGAGAGAGATTCATCTTTTTAAGGTTTGGACTCTGCATTCCTCTTAATACTTACAGCGTTAAAAAAAAGCAGGATCTAATAATAAAAATTGACTAAAAAACCGTGAATGAAATTTCCTCTTAACGAGTTAATATAAAATACCGTCAAGAAATCGGTGATTATAATTTTGATTAAAACGATGGCAAGAATGGTCGGCGATCAAAAAAGAAGCGATCGGAATAAAAGGAAGCTCGATTCCATTTCCACCCTTGCCAGCGACCTAATTTCACTCGCGAATAACAAACTCTACACGCCTACCGTTCTGCGCGATATTTATCGCGTTGTTTACCAGAAACCCTCCCAATTTTTCGTCGTAACGACCTACGACTCTCTCGAAAAGCATCGCACGCGTTTTAACCCGAATGAGCAAGACAAATATTCTCTCCCGTTCTACGAAAGAAATATTTCCGAAAATTTCCTCTTCCACTATATCACGTTCCACGTGTCACGGATACTTTTCCATGGCCGTTGGTACGAGAAATTGCTCTCGATCGTCGAACATTCGGTAAAACTTTCATTGCTGCGCGTCGGTCGCTGTTCATCATCCAAGGGGTAACGTGGAACCAGCTCATCTACATAGGTATCTGCACACGTAGGTAGACTGCTCGACGTCCTCGAGGATACAAGTGTAGGTTGTCGAATGGGGTGGGCAGACCAGGTTCGAAGAAGCTTCGAAAAGTTTCTCACTGGGAGAAAAACGACGAGGAAGAGTGCGCGGAGATCTTATATGCTACGTGTCCGAGAGAACATCCGGAAAGAAGTTAGATTCTTAATGCCGATGTTCGAGCACTTCATCTTCAAAGATTCTCTCGCTCGCCCTCTCGTTTCGGTCAGGGTCGAACGAGGTGAGAGAAAAGTTGCCTGTTCGACTCGATGGCGATAAGAAGTCGGTCTATGTATCAAGAAAGACGAAAGGCCGTGCCTTTGATTCAACGTTCCATCTATTCGGACAAAGGGATCGAGAGATGAAGACGAATTTCGCTGAGAGAACGAGATAAAGCGTGTATGTAAATTGCTGGAGGAACGAAGGTGGAATGCGGGGTAAACGGAAGCCGAAGGAAGGATAAAGTCGATGGTATCAATTTCATTCTGTGCTTCGGACCAATGAAATTGCACGACCTGAATAGAACATTTGAAAAAAGCGTAAATCCACCGATCGTAGATATTTTGATATTACGACACGATGCTTTTAACGATGAGATAAGATTTATCTCGTAATAAGCTATAAACACTCTTCCATGCGTTTGCCAATAGAAGTAAAACATTGCTTTGACACGTAAGATCGGATCGATTACACATCGTCGGCCACCTAATGAATATTATGTGTATAACAAATGATTACCATCGATACCCGTAACGTCGTAACGTCGTAATCACGTTACTCGGTCGTTTCAGACTTGTATTCCATTTTACATTAATGGCCCTCGCGAACGAAACACATAAATTTAGCTTATCATCCCTGTAAACCAATACGCGTCACGCGCCAGTAAATTACTTTTGCAAATCGTATTATTGAGGATATCGGTGAGCAAAGGGACTTTGTCGTATAAAAAGAGATCTCAAGAAATTGGTTTAATTCGATTTGTCGATATAATCTCTTCTTTGCCAATACAATCCCAACGTCATTGTGTCGAATACGTCACTTATCCGTTCACAGAACGCTAACGGTGAGGCGCAACGCAAACCCAAAACCTCGTCTCGACATTTTCATTCAAGAACGATCGAACCTTTAAACGACGTCCTAGTCTGCTCTAAGCGACGCTAAAAAGACGTAGAAATGCTCGGATAGAAGCTCGTTTGGTCGTCTTCCCTTTTTGGCAAGAGCAACTATTATAGAGCGGAACGAGGGAAGGGTAAGCGACGATGAAAAGTAAAAAAATCACGGCGTGACACGAGGATGAGACCCGGTTCAATTGGATTTGCAACCGAGCGGTCCACGATGTAGCTCGATGCGACCCCAGAGAGAACTTGAAAGAACTCGGAACGACCCTCTATGCACGAACCAGGGGGGAGATTCGTGACAGTGGGAGTGGGTGGGGAAAAGGAGATTTCGCGTTAAAAAACGCGGACGAGGCAAAGGTTAAGAAGAGCCAGCACGCGTCCGAAATCTTAAGCAGCCTCTATCGTCGACCGTACAGCTACTTTCCTCCGCTTTCTTTCACTCCCAATTTCTTCGCCTTCTCTCTTCGCTTTCCACTTTACCGATCCTTTGCCCTCCGCCCCGAGTTCTCGCTTAACTTCTTCGATTCCTAGATATACCTACCCTTATCACGGTTCGACACCAATCTTAAGCTCGTTCGTGTGAATTTCCACTAGTCGTTTCGTTTAGCGATTTTAGGTAACGTTTTATATTCAGTGTGGTGGTCGATGGAATGTCAGGGATTTGCGAGCGACACGTTGGCCGTACGTTGATAGTCGTGAAACGACTAGAAACACTCGTATATAGTCAATTATAGTTCGAGTTATAGGATAGAAATACATCATCGGATTAAACGGTTTTGCTTATCGACGAACGCCGCCACGATAAACGGACGATACAGTTTTATATTGTGAACGGTGTAACTCGCGGATTATCTAATCATCGTGGTATCGGTATTGTTCGAACGCTGATTAATAGGAGAGGGATTATCGTAGTTTTAGGCGTACTTAAGATACCGATTCAAATACATACGTCTATACGTATAGATACGACTCGTTGAGTATTCTAATTACGTAGACTGTCAGAAACAATTAGGAAACTCGCGTAATGTAAATGAATGGCAATGTGTCGAAACGAATTATTCCAAATAATCTTTTTATATTCAATTCGTAGCAAATTCGGTTTATGTGCTTGATTTACTCGCATACGACGAATCACCTCGTTTCAAGTATTTCATATATCGTAATATAGTATAACGTTCCCTTTAGCTCTGATATTTGATTCGTCCCGGAGATACAAGGTTTCCTAATTATCTCGAGCAACGTATAATATATGTATATATGACTGAAATTGGTACTTATTTAGCTGCATCCAGAATCAACCTTCAACTCGCAGGAATACCGCGGAGAATTCGAAACACACTGTGAACGCTTACCTGCAACAGAAAAAAAGAAAGCATTTGCATAAAGAGAAATGTACGACTTATGGTTGTAAAAATGTTCGCGTAAATAGAAAGTACAAATTAAAGTTAAACAATCTAATTTCAAAACTCAATCACTTATAAGCAAACGACGTCAATTAGGCTAGGAACGTTTGACAGAAATAACACCGTTCTCCAAATTCATCTTCGCAAATGCAAACAACAATTTGTACCTAACGCTCGATTTCTACCGGAAACTAAGTTATTTCCATTGCGCTCGAGTATCGCATTAACGAGATCCCAAGTGGACGTCAAACGAAAATATGAGAAATCAGAGTTACGGCAAGAATAGAATTGAGGGTGCAATAAAAAGTTATCGAGGCAGCGGTCGGTTGCAGTCAGCATTATCGGGCAAGAGATTCCTTCATCTCGGTCTGCGAACTTTAAACGTTATTAACGTCGATTTGCCAGCGGGTTTCGATTTTATTCAATCGCCCGATACCCCATTGAATTTAAGATAAGCACGACGATCGATCAACCCCCCTGCCTATATCCATTCGCGAAACGCGTATACCACCCCTTACGTTCTCTATACGCGCATATACGGACATCTGCAAAAGTCCTAGCTTAGACTATCTATGTATGTGTCGTTCGTTTCTTCCAATCGACAAATTTTTTGAAAATAGAACGCTGATCCAAGAGTTATAAAATATGTATGGGGCGAATTCAAACGTGTCAAGAGAGAGAAAGAATTTTCTTTCGTTTCCATTTATTTTAATAATTCTTACGAGTGAAACTCGAAAAATACAGGAGAATAAAAACAAACTCGTAAATCATCGATATCAAGCGAAACCGTTGCAAATGAACAATGGCAGTAAAAAATGACAACGTGTCATAAGTCTCCAGCTATAGAACGATGAAATAGAAGAGTATCGTTGACAGGTCAAAATGTACCCAAATTATTTGTTCGTAGTGTTTTCATTCGATCGTAATCATCCAGCGTATTATCGTCAAACATTCTGTAAAATATCGATAGTATCGCACTACTATATCCTTTCGCTCGTCCTTAAACATAGAAAACTAAAGAATAAAAACTTCCACTCGGTAGATTGGACGGTGTAAATCTCTTGCACTGTACATAGTATAATAGAGTATATACATATACACAGAAATAGAATAAGAAACAAGGTAAGAAAGCGAGACTGGCG
Organism: Bombus impatiens; assembly: GCF_000188095.3. Taxonomy (NCBI): domain Eukaryota; kingdom Metazoa; phylum Arthropoda; class Insecta; order Hymenoptera; family Apidae; genus Bombus; species Bombus impatiens. Next base: position 212,111 of record NT_177499.1, read on the forward strand.
TCACGTACTCGAACTATGGAGTCGCGAAGAAGCGGGTATAGTCTCGCGTAGCAGCGGACTAGCGGCGCAATCCGTGTCGAGGAAAAGTTATCGAGAATAATAAATTCGAAGGGAGGACGAATCGAGAGACAAAAGTCTGGACGATCCATCGATCTCGCAAGTTCTTCGCTATACTTGGTCGTGCCGGTCGTTCGAAGAAAGGGAGTCTAGAATAAAGCAACTGAGAAGCGATAAAGAACGATCCAAGAAATTATGCCGTTCGAATATACCGGGTCTCTATCTCGCGAAGACGACTTTTCGTACGACGCAACGAAGCAGAAACGGCGGACGTGTAGTCCACTTTCGTGTTGTCGAAGAATCGCATCGTCGGAGAAAAGGAAACGGACCGAAAGAGCGATAGGTCGAGAGAGAGAGAGAGAGAGAGAGAGAGAAAGAGAGCAGCTAGGCGGCTAGCTAGATCGTTCTCTCGCTGTGTATATCTTGGACGAGACATGAAAAATGCATCTAACGGCCCTCCAGGCACTTCGCCATTCAAGTCCACGGCTACCCCCGCCAACCTGCCACCACTTTTCAGATCAAAAGTTACCTGCTGGCATAAGTTTCCTCGACCTGGCCGTATCCACGGCCCGTGTCCTGACGGAAAGAGCTGGCTGTCTAGCCGCGTGGTTAACAAAGCGCGAGACATCGCTCTGTTACGAGCTGTTGCTCGCGAGATGCGCGGAACGCGCAACATTTCGCTCCCCGTGATAGATGCGAAATGTCCGAACAGATTTTGGACAATCGCCCTTGCGAGTTACGATCGATCCTTTGCTCGCGAACAACTCTAATGCGGAGCGTGACCGATACTACGAACGTGAAAACTTTTCGCTACTGCGTACTGCGTATTCTATAGAATGCTCTTTGATATTGGGTTACTATATCGTTACAAAAAGCAAGAAAGATAAATTTGTTTTAAAAATCGAAACTGTATTCTCTTTTCTGAACGTTCGACCATTCACAATAGTAGAGGTGTTGGAAAAAAAGAGTAGAAAGAAAGATAGATGTCATTCAAAGTTGCGGAAAGCTCGTTCAAATTTTTCAACTTGATTCCGGGCATCGGACGCATACATCACGGCCGACGAGCCAGTCGCTACATTATATCTCCGACAATGAAACCGGAGTTAGTTATCATGGTTCTTTGTATTCAAATTGGCGCAGAAACACAGCGGCCAGATTATGTGGAATAGGCATTTATCGTGGGATTATGAATGCGGCATTGTAATAAAGATACGACCTTATTTGCCGGGCTATAATTACCTTTTTGTGCGGCGAATTAATCGACGTTCAAACATGATATAAAAGCGTAGCAACGGCAGACTATACTTCCGGTGTGATTCATTTCTATCTTGAATGTACGTGAGAATAAGGAGACGAAGAAAAATTCATTCTCCTTAACGTTGCGTACGCATATTTGACGAATATATCAAAAGCAAACAAATATAAAAAAACGAGGAATATAATTTAATAAATTTTACGATACCGTAGCCGATAATAAGATAACGTTGGAGTATTTATTCTGTTCATTTTCATTAATTGGTATGGTTATTTTTTATTATTGTTCCCCGCTAATATTTCTCTTCCGTCACCTTATTTTACGTTCTTCTGCAACGAGTCCGTTTATGCACTATTAGTCTACCTGTTTATTATTTGAAGATTCTATCTGCATGACTTCAAATACAATACTTTTCAGAAATCAACGTCACAGTACGATATCGAATATTTCATGAAATTACAGATACGGCGCAAATGGTTTTTCCGTGAATATTATTGGGTCAATTTACATCTAAGGTAAGCCCCGACAGAAATTACGGAGCACGTTTTGAGGCATACGCGAGTATATCCTCTCGCCGATCAATTTCCAACCATCCAAACTTTCCAACTTCCACCTAAAAGCTGTATCCCGATCTATAGGAGTGCCGTGTCCTCTTAAAGAGGCCACAAGAGAGGAAGGGAACACCTAGTAGTGCGATCTAATAACTGAATTATGAAGATATAATAAAGGCAGCACAGAGCAGAAACAACGGAAGATAACAGACGCTTCCATTAAATCGTATTCGTCTGGTTACGTCTGATAATTGTCTAATAATTGTCGTGCACGTGTCACGAACTTTATTTTCACTTCTAACCACGATACCGATAATTTCTTAATCGATTCTAAAAGGGAGATTTGTATGAATATGTAAATTCTCTTGCATCGATCTCGTGCAACTTTAAAGCACGTTTAATCGATCGCTAGAATATTCAGTATCCACTGAACTATATCGCATTTGGGATGATATTCGAGTATCTCGATGCCAGCAAAGTGAAAGAAAAGATTTTAGTTTCTTCGGAAGAAACACGATGATTGCCGTGTTAAAGAAGTTGACGACTAAGAAAGACTAGATTCTCTTAATTTTTGCTTTTCTTATTTGTTGTATCAGCTTGCCGTTCGATTACGAACGAAAGAAACACATATTAATGACTCAAGCAAACAAAATGCCGAAAAATCGAAAGATAAACTTGTTCGATCGAACAAGTCACGCGGGAAACATGCGAATTCGAGGGAACGAGATCGCAAACGTTGGTCCTGAGACAAGTTGGTAGTTAACGGAAGCACGCTCGGTTCCCGGCAACTCTATATCTGATTAGCCCAAGTTTGCTAATTGGCAAATTGCAAGCGTGAGTCATACACGCTGCTAGGTTTGGTGACTCACGTCGTAACGCTCCCTTTATGGTTCGCACGCGATTCCGTTGCAGAGCGATTATTACGCGCGTGCTGCATTCGCAAACACCTAGCAAAGCGCACCCCTCGTCTATGGTTCACCAGAATACGCCGGACAACTTTCCTCCGGACCATCCGTCCTTTTCTCTCGTTCGCGCTTCGTTCTGTTTCTTCGCTGGCTTTACACGAAATTTATGTTTAATCGCAGTCCCAATGAAATTAAATCCAACAATTATCAATCCCCGATAAATAATATTTCATTTTTCTTTTAACAGCACTGTTCTTTCGCTGATCAACTTATCTAATTACGTACTACTTAGGTAATTGCAATTCGATATAAAAGAAATAATAATAATTAACTTACAAAATTTTGTATTTAGCATCCTTTCCATATGATATTACGATGAAATATTCGATATTACTTAAACAAACGACGACAATTGTATCCTAAACTGTATTTAAATCAGTGAATCGTCCCAACGCTTGCGTAACAATTCAATGAATCGCGAAAAAGCTGGCGAGATCACGGTTTTCGAACGAAATAAAAATGTCATTAAGGTTTGAATGAAAGTTTGAACGAGAATTAATGTTGCGCGTGAAATAACGGGGGCAAGCAAAGCGCGCATAATTGCACCATTATTTCAGCGCGCTATTGAAATTCCGTCGCGCATAATGAAAAACTCGTCCCTGGATTTGAAACGCGTTAAACGCGTTCGTTATAACTCGTCCGCTCGATCTTTTTTTACTCGGATGCGTTTCGATTTTTCCTTCTCGTAAATTTCGTTATCTTCGCTCGGTGTTAAAAACCCAGCCGAGCTAACATCTTTAACAAATGCCATCTTTTATAACCTACTTTTCTTCCTGTCGCTTTCCGCAGTTGGATTATAGCAACGAATTTAGAGTTTGAGAAGTGGACAGCATAGCGTGTGCGCGCTCGATCCATCCACGAAACTCGTCGGTTTCGCGAGACCGAGAGAACGAGTACAAGCTTCAGCCGGTATTCTCCATCAACGCTTGAACACGTTCCAAAAGAAGTTGTAGCCAACGACTAGAGCCCAAGTTAAACGCGATACTTACTTTCGTCGCTTGAAAAAAATTAGCGGGCGCCTCGGATTTTCATTTCATCGTACCAGTTTAATTTACGTTCTTCGCGATATTCCTTTCTGAATATTTATTTTCTTCAAACGATTATACTATTCGAAGAAGCTTTCATCTTGCTTGACACTTCAAAATATCGAAATATGGATATTGCAAGCGTTTCCAAATATACGAATAAAGTGTAATTTGTAGCACTTAGATGTAATAATATTATAAAATAACATTTACACTCAATTATCTCTCTTTTATAATGTTCGTTATTTTATCTCCTTTATCATCCGCATTTAAAGTTAACTGATACTTATGATAAACGAATTAATTTAATATACCGCTCTCCTAGTTACGGATTAATTGCTATTTTGTCATTGCTAATTTAATGCGTTATTATCAAATCATTATTATCAAATCATATTAAATCAAACAATTAATTTATAATTAAAATTTTAGGATGCCTCTCGTTTAAATGCTTGCGTCGATTTAACTTCTGTAGGGGGATTAAATAGATAGGAATATAAAGTTATTCGCATGTTGAATTAATAAAAGTATTAAAAAAAAATCTTAGAAATTCGATAATTCAATTTTGGAATAGAGAAGATACTTGCTCGTCTCCTCTTCTTTTTCCGGAATCAGTACGATCATTCGGATCTCGGCAGAATCTTTGCCAGAGAATTCGCGAGCTCCAGCCACACCGGAGAAACCGGAAATTGCCGGGTAGAGAATCGTATTTTATTTCGCACCGGTAAACACGACGAAGTAGTGAGTTTACGCCCGACAGAGCAAACAGCCACGTGTAACAATATTAATCCGAATGAACGTTTGCTCGTCGGCATATTTCTCTTTCTTTCCCGTGGCAGGATTATACCGAGTGACAAATTTTCTTCTTTTTTTTAACGCCATTTTATCGTTGCAACGGTCAGGAGAAAATGGTAGGATTCCTATCATCTTCGACCAACGTTCTCGCCGCTCTGAATTCTATCGAACGATTTTTGTACATTTCTAGAATTATATCGTAGAAATAATATCGCGATTTATACGACCGAATAATACCCGTTATCAATTTTCGAAGAATTTGTCCTTTTAACGATGAATTTCTAAAAATAAGAATTAATTAATCGGTCGATAGAAAATTGGATGAATAGTGCGTGGAATTTTACGACTGACTCTATCCATCTGTCTCTCGCTTTCTCTTTCCACGATAATTAGCACGTTGTATGAATTACCCTCGACACGTTCAAATTAGATTCATGTTTACAGACGGCTCGCGACAGCGGAGAGCTTCGCGTCACCACCAATCAGAAGGTACGTCTGATTAGAGGCTCGCAGAGCTCATTAATTAACATAGCATCGCTCTAGGTTGATCTTATGACGAGGGTATTCCTTTGGCGAAAACTTTGCCGACCTCCGGTGGACATGAGAACGCTAATTATCCGTAATTAACGCATGGCTTATTCGCGGCTAGTCGATAGTTTCGATTTCAAAGGGGCGCTCAAAACCGTTCGAAGCTATTGCTCTTCAATTATCGTTGTGACCAAGATAGAAACAGGATATACATGGAAAACGATTCTAGCTGCAAGAGAGAAGAGAATATGATCGGTTGATTATCTCTTTGGCGGCCAGGCAACGTTCGAGCGTCAGTTCTAATTGATTTATCTTTCCTTCTTTCTTTTCCTATCTCGTCTTGCTTTTCCATTTTTTTCTTTCCATTTCTCCGTTCCCTTCTCTCCCTCTTCTCGTTCGGGTCATAGTGGAACACCGAGTAAATCTCCGTGCAGCTTCGCGAATTATCGAATCAACTCGTTAAAAATTATTACTAAAATTATCAACTGAAATTTTTCTCGCACGCAATACTTCGGTATTTGAAAAAATGATATTCCGTGTTGTGTACATTACACGGTTAGCTTTAAAACGTAGAAGCAAGTGGAGAAAAAACGAATAACAGCGTGGAATTAATTCCTTCGAAAAACAAGTTTTGTAGCAGAAAATTTATTCTGGAATTTTTACGTATGTTTCAGGGAAGAATTAATTATCATGCAGATACTACATCCGCGTCTGTGTATCCAACGAATGCTTAAAATTAATTTCCCCGAAGAATCATTAGTTGGCCAGGACGTAATTTGCAGTTGTCAACAATGTCTTTGAGCGAAGAATTAATTATACGCGTTTCATTTCATTCGCACGTATGCCGGACGAATGTTTAAAATTAATTAGTCATAAAAGAATTGCCTTTTAAGAAGTATATCCGGTGGTTGTTGAAATTTCCCGGTTGAAGTATAATTTGTCTATTACATTGCCCACATAAAGAGAAATAATGATGCATTCTACAAATACGACATACATATATTTCCAAGCTTATAGCAAATCGTCTTATTACACCTTGTGTACAAACAATTTTATTAATTACACCCTTCGAATTTTTATAATTCGATCTTCCCTTCGTCTTAACAAACAAAACGACCTTTGATCAACGCTTTAAGGGCAATTTTTGCGTAAAATTGCAACGAGAAAGAACGCGAAACTCAGAAAAAACGAACGTATTTCGTATTTTTTAGATGTTCTTCCGCGAGAAGTCTGTTTCCGTTGATCGCATCGTGCGAGTTAGAGATCATAAACGGACCAACGAAGTTGGCGTTGTACAAAACGGCGTCCCTCGTCGACATATGGACACCCTTTACACCATGGCTATTATGTTTGGGCAAAGCCGTGTTAGGGCATAAAAATGCCGGTTCGCCCTTTTCTCCGCACGCGAACGCATTTGTTATTTTAATAACCGCGCTTCAGCCTTATTTATCATATCTTCCGCTCCTTCTACGCTTTTCCTCTATTCTCCCCCTCTCTTTCTTCCCCGTTGTCCTTTTCTCTCTTTTTCATCGTTTGCTCTTTTGTATTTTTATATTTTTACGCCGCATCGCGAGAGGTCGAAAACGAGCTAACCGGCCGGCAGTAAATACTCGGAAAAATGAGAATCGTCGAGTTTCTGGTATATCGCGCAGTTAGGCGCCACGCCGGCTAGAATACCACGAATTGTCGTAAATATTAATAAGCCGAGTCGACAGAAGCGAAGGCGGACGTCGCGTAATTAGTACCTCCTACCAGCGTCATCTTCTTTTCACGAATTCATTACAGTAATGTTTATACTCCAGCTTCTAGCAGCGGAGAAAGTTTAACTTTTTCCTTTGGTTCGTTCAAAGAACAAAAACTACAGTTATTTTCATTTATCGCTGTTAAGCGAACACACGTGCTCGTTATTGCGTTACATCGACAGCTAAGATCGAAGACGGAGAATAAAACTAGACTCGAGACAACGGGTGGGGAAAACTTCACGGATGAAGTATTTCCTCCCAGCCGCGAATCGCATTCGGAATTTCACGATTTCTGCAAGCGCTGGAACAGACTGATCAGCGAATCGTTGGTCGTGGAACGCAAGACGGGATAAAGGGGAAGAAAGCTCGGTAAAAAGTAGAAGAGGTACATGAGCAACGAGATCCGGTTACAGCGAGGGTAGCGTAACGAAGGAGAAAAGAAAAACATTCAAAGGGATGCAGAAATAGATAGTTAGACTTAAAAACCGGTGGGCCAACGGAGGAGAAAGAAAGCAGGAGGAGAGCGGAAGGGGATGAGCGAGGAGAGGAAACGAAATAAAGAGGGAAATGAAAGAAAGATGGTGTGGGGAGGGTGGAAAAGAAAGGGGAGAGAACGAGAAAGAGAGAAACGTCGTTGGTCGTGCGCCGTGCTCAGCAGGAAACTTTTAATTCCGTAACTCCCGGATTAAATTATCACGCCGAGACGATTGTCTCAGGAAAGATTAAGAAAGGAGTCCTCTCAGCTGCCGGCGGGCGCCACACAGGCGTTTCTTCTTCGAACAAGTAACTACGCGCAATCGTCTTTGCTCGGCCGAGGAGAGACGAAGAAGAGGAACGGGAACAGCGGCAGAGGGGGAGGGGGAGCGGGAACGAAAAGGAACAACGACCAAATCCCTTTTTCGTCTGCAGGCACCGGTTGTTGCGCTCGGTTTAACTCGACTACGATTCACGGTCGGAGAAAGAAATAAAGAAACACCGATGGAAACGCGGAAAGTACCGGGGGAACATGGAAAATCCACTCGACGTTAAAAAAAGAGGAGAGTCGGAGGGAAAGGGTCGCGAAGGCGCGTGACCATCGAGCACGCATAGCCTGGACAGCAGTAGATAAATGGGCTAAAACAAATGGATATGGAATTCACTGGCGATAGGGTCAAGTATGGCGCAAGTGGGTTTCGGTCTAACCCGAGTTTCGCAAGATTTTACATCGTTCGATTCTTCCTCGTCAGCTACCATTCGTCGATATACGCTGCTAATAAAATTCTATCGATGCTGTTTCGACCGTTAAAAACGCTACGAATTTCACGATCAACAACGACAACGATCGATAACGAAGTTTCTTTAGTGCTGGTTTTATAGGCTGTCACGAACGAAAGATTTACTCGCATTAACAAACTTATATCGAATACAGTCCCATCAGCCGAGTTCGCCTTGCAACGAGCAGCAAGGAACCAAAGAGGTAACCATCCCTTAAAAGAAGAGGGAACGAACGACGGAAAAGCGAGGAAGAATTCCTTCCGTACGATGGACGAGGGAAGGAAACCGCAAGAAAAAGTTGGACAAAGACGAGGCAACTGGTCTCTTTCAAGAAACGGGAGGGAATCGCTTCCATTTCCGTCGGTCTCTATAACTAGTGCCTCCTGTTGAGGGAGAAGAGCGACAAGGAGACGCGAACTTGTCGAGTCGTACGCTCGCTCAGGGTTTGAGTTTTGATTAACTCGAAGGTCGACTTGAATTCGAGATCGAGTTCCGACTGAAAACTCGTCGTTCCCGCGCGTATAACGGGAGCGAGAGAAGGTGTAGAAGCTGGAGAACGAGTAGGGTGAGAAAGAGACGGGACTTATCACGTTCCGTAGTAGTCTCTGGTTGATTTGGATACAGTGACGTGACAGGTAGTTACGTGTTTGTCGAGGTTCCTCGTTCGTCTCTGAGTACACGATTCTACCGAATATATGCTATTATCGGACGACGAATCGTGAAAATCCGAGTGTTAACGCGATCAAACGAGATGAAAATTGCTCGTCGTCCGCGATATGCTACGAGCATCCTTTCGCAAGACGAATGCAAATTTTTTAATCGTACGATATCGTACGTAAACGTAGTTATTCAAGGTATAGAAAGTCTTGTCGGACTTCCATTCGACCATGCGAAGCGAGTGCTTTTGAATTTAGACGATAAGTTAATGTTAGGAAAGAAACGATCGTGTCGTTTCAAGCAAATATCGAATCCGCAAATTGTTATTGTCACTACGAGCACAGCTATTTTCTAGTCGTTCTTTGTACGACGTAAAAAGGGTATACTTATTTAAGAAAAAGAAGAAAGCACAACGAAGTTGTAATAATTGTAATAAAATTAATTAAGTACTCGTTGTAATAAAAACCGAAGGACCCTATAAACGTTGAAATTCAATAAGTCGAGCTTCTTATCGATCGGCAGATAGAATTTTTTTTCGATCGTACAGAAGAGATAATTATCGTTAATCGGCCGGCTAATTACCGACGCAATAGAAAGTAAGATCGTTAACGACACGTTTTTTAATAGACAGTGCTAATGGTACCGACCGCTATCTTTTTCGCAATATTATCTCGTATCGTTAATTAGCGATCCACTAGACATTCTTTTCCTCTCTCGTTTTTTCCTTCCTTTCTCCTATCGATCGAAATCGTCCGAAATTCTAAAAAAAAAAATTCAATAAATCATCCATCGAATATATGATTGAACCTTTAGACTTTTGAATTTTTAAACGCACCATTATGTAACGTAATTACGAAAAAATGAGAAGGAACGGAGAAGAAAGAAGCGGAACGAAACGACACGCGAATCCGGTACTTTAATGCCGAGATTATTTTCTGCCGATAATGGAAATAACCGTTCGTTTACATTACCGATTCGCCGCGAAAGTGCCGTGCTTTGGTAAATTAAAAACAAAAAAAAACATCCTGCTCGTAAAATAAAATTCACTACGATGGATTTTATCGTCTTTGGTCTAGAGAAAAAGGGAATTTTTATGTATATATTTACAATGCAAACATATAGCTTTTTAAAACTTTGCCGGTATAAAGAACCTCGTCGTTTCGAAATAAAGAGAGGAAATTTCCAAAGTGTCTCCAAGATGGTGAATAATTTTGAGGAACAGAAAATACCAGATCCGCTTTGGACCTTCAACAACTATATAATTTTTCTACTAATCAAAAGTTAATCGAATATCCGAATATTAATATCTTAATATAACTGTACCAAATATTGCTTCGCGTCAAAGAGAAATTAACTCTTAGATTCCGAGTAAAATAACTTAAATACACGTATATCGAGACGAGATTAAAGACTCTGATCGATTGTAGTTCCTTCCCAAAATAGTATTTTGGTCATAAAGTGTTAAATACGCTTCGATAGCTGCTCTATTTCGAACGGTTTCACCATTTGCTCCTCGAACGATGTTCATCGCGTCAAGTACACGATATTCTTATTTTCCATTGGACGAGTGAGCGGCGAAGCACACTGCAACCTAACGTTTCCCTAAACATTTTCCTCCATGATTCTCAGACCACGATATCTCGTTTGTGCACACGAAACGGGGAAACCGGGCTTCTAATGCATTCGACCAGGGATCAAGCCTGCCAACTGTTTTCCAGATCGGTGGATTCGCCGGTAGTAAACGCGAAGATAGGTCAGCGAAACAGGATCTGGCGAAGTGTCTGAAAAATCGAACTGCATGCACGGCAATAAACTTCTCCTCGAAAGAGAGAAGAACTTTACGACATTGATACTCGATGTAGCATAAGGACGACATCGTTCGTTGCGGAAACGTAACGACTATTTGTTTTATAATTATCAAGGAAATTGCCAGCATTTTCGGCAGAATTAATATGACAGAATTAACGGAAATGTATTTTTCGTTTCTACGAGAAATCTTTGATTCCGGTTCATCGTTTCAATTCTTAGATTATCGTCTAATTTCATTTTAGAGACATTTTCGAATTTACTCGAAAGGAGAAAGGTTTGCATTTCCCCTCGGACAATCGAGAACAATTATACGATGTTTCACCAACGAAAAAAGATTAAGGATAACGAAAGAAAGAGCCGAGGGCTAGGCTTTAAAGTTCGACAGCGTATTGCTCGAACGGCTAGAAGAGTCGAGCTGAAAAGAATGTTGGGAGGCGAGCTCGCCGACCGTGGAACGAGATAAGCGGGGAGAAAGGAAACGGATATTTGTTTCGAGTTTGCAGCGAGTTTGTCGGAAATTGCACGATAAGAAATAATAAGAGAAAAGATCCTGCAAGCGACTCTTTTCTTCTCGCGATAATCTCGAGTAGAGCGATTTCTTTTCCAAATTGCTATCGATCGGTTAATTATTCACTCGTGTTCGTATTATTCCGCGAGATTAGCTTTCTAATTTCAGAAGAAAGGAACAAATTGGTCAATCGATAAGGCCGTAATTTGTAAAACTCCTGTACTTGGCACCGCAGGAAATTTTCTTAGCCTTTAACTACGGATGTTTATATTTTTAACGACGAAACTTTTTACCGCTTAATTTCTTCTCCTCGTTGGAAAAAGAATTCCAACATTTAAGTACGCATTAACCAATGATCATATAAGAGCGACCTCGATAAACGTCGACGAATCTTTTCAGACTTTTGGATAAGCCGAAATGGTAAAAAATAAGTTTGAACGGAAATAACTCAGGCGTCTTACGAGGCGATAACTTTGTTCCCCGATCGTTCCCCGAGCGATCGATCGACAAGTCGAAGTAACCAAAGAAAAATCGGTCTCAAGAAACCATAGCGTCAAAGCAACGATCGTTTCACGGTTCGCGTGTCTTTTACTACAATTCATATTACAGGGATATCCTGTAAAAGGTGCCGGGGGCGTGTTCTCGTCGCGCGGCGTACATCGCGCAAGAAAACTCCTCTGGCAGGCTACTTCCCGGTTTACCCTCGATCACAGGGCTCTTTGAGCGCGAGCTTCCGCGCGACTGGCTCGCTAGAGCGCGCAATTGTTTCAGCATCGTGTCTGCGAGAGAGTTCGACGGAGCGCGCCGACCGCGACTCTACGCCAATTCGTAATCCCCTGAAGCGCGGGGACGACCAAGAAAACGTTCCATGCACGAAGCATCGTCTCTCTCTCTCTCTGTCTCTGTCTCTCTTCGGATAAGAAGAAGCCCCTCGAATATTCGCGTATGTTGTCACAGGCAAAAAGAGAGAGAGAGGCTGGGGGCGGGGAAGAGAGAATAGGAAAAAGAGAAACGGGGCGCGAGCTAGTCCACAGGGTTTTACGAGTTTACGCTGTGCGAAGCACACGTAGTAACGAAAGTGAGAGAATCGAAATTTGGATGGGGATATACAGTAACGTGCAAAAGTCTCAAGCTACCTAGCGATCGGAAATATTCTATTTTTACGAATAATCGTTATTATTTGTTAAAAAAAATCTATAATATAAGAATTATTGATAATCTGCTCAAAAATATCGATTAAAAGATAATTATACTCTATTTATCGAAGTATCTTCAAAGAATTGACGAGGGGGAAGTTATACAGAAACGAGCAACACGACGAAGGAAATATCTAAGGATTCGGTTCCATATAACAACGGATGAAAACGTGTATTTCCGAAAGATACGATTAGTTAGAGCTTGGAAAACTTTTGCACGATACTGTAGAAGAGTAGGAGCGACAGTCCCCGTGGCACAGAAGCAAAGGGAAAGAGGGCGAGCGCATCCAAAACAGGGATTTCGGCGAAATCCTCGGACACGGTTGACTGAGTAAAATATCCTTCATTGCTATTCCCAGGGTTTCGAGGACTCGACAGCCTCCATAGAGAAGGACAAATCCTGCACGGCGACGGATTCTCGGCTGCTCGACGAGAAGGATGAAACAGACGTGTTCGCGACGTCCTCGTCGCGAGAATCTAAGGGGAAAGAGGATAGACGGAGGAGGACTCTCACGGTGACCGAGAAAGAAGGGAAGACACAGGAAAGGTCCTGCATTGCGACAACTAATGAACCGTCTTGGAACGGACCCCCGAAGTCCCGTGAGACGTGACGGCGCAATGCAGTCGCAAGTAGCAGCGCCGACGACGCGACGTCTTCGTCGACGACGACCATGGCTATGGCTACGACGCGACGCGGCGCGACGCCTGGTTGACTTTTTGCTCTCATCATCCCACGCCACCCTTCCAATTTCTCTCCACGGTCCGATCCTATCTTTCGATTCCTCTGACGTGTCCTTTTTTTTCTCTACCTTATTTCCTTAAGGCATCTTCTTTCTCTTATAAAATCTTGTTTGAATTTTCTTCTTGGCTGACCATCGAACGGACCTTCTCCTGCGTCCTCCTTCCCTTCTCTACCTCCTACTCCCTTTTTCTAACAAAGTCGTTCTTTCCACCTGTTTTTATCTTTTTTCCTTCTGGTTTTTTCTTCGCGGGGGGTCTGAAACTTGATTTTTCTTCGTTTCTCGTGTTTTCCCTCTCATCCCAGTCACGCCTGACTGGAATTTGAACAAGATCAGAGAAACAAGATTTTTTGGATCCCAGGAGAACAAAAGAGGAAATTTTTACGTTGGGTCGGATGACACGCAATAAGTTCCGTCTTTCAATGTTTCCATAATGCAACGACAAACGACCGGGAAACCCATTATAAAATGCAAAGCGCCACGTCGTTGCTGTCTTCGTCGCTCCCTATCGTTGAAGACACGTAGTTAATGCATTATGCTCTTGGAATATGTAGTAATAATATGATATATTATTGTTGTCCTGTTTCTCGAGAAACTTATATACACAGTGGTGTTGCCAGGTCGATCTAGTTGCTAGGTGTTCCCTGTTATTACCCGATATAAGATTAAAATTCTTATAGATACTATCGTATTATGAAATTTAACGAAACCGATCGACGATAACATGCGACAGAACGATGTCAAATCTTTTCACGGTCACAAAGATATCGATATATCTTTGGTGATTCTCACAAATCACCGATATCGAGTGACACCGTCGTAAATGAACAACAGAAGCGAAAACTGACAGCCTGTCGTAAGTACGTGTCTTACCGTGTACATCGACAAATAATATTCTCGACGTATCAAAAACACCGGTCGAATCTTCTATCGTGTTCAGAGCAAAAAACAACAACATGCGTTACGATCGCCAACATAAAATTCGTAATTTTTCCATCCGATTATAATAATTCGAGCATCCACCGTAATTTTAGACTTCACTCTCGTTAAGGTGGATCTCCGCGTTGCGAAGAAGAGAACGTGTTTCCTAGCGCGCCCCAAGGTAACAAACAATATTCAAATTATTTTGAAATTTATGTGCCCGCTCGGAGCCGTAGATTTTTCAGTAATGAAGAGAAAAGGAAGTAAAACGAGGAAGAGTAGGTTGAGAACGGGGGTAGGTGGCACGAGAAGGGAAGTTAGGTCTGGCACGCCGTTAACGGACCGGGAAACAAGCCGAGGACCCTAACTTTCGTTACCGCGTGTTGTTGAGAATTTATTATTCCAGGTACGGAAAAGGGTGATTCTTGTGTAACCCACGTCCACTTTAACGCAATTACCGCCTCCGTTGCTTCGCGGAGGATGAAAGGGCCTTCGAAACGAAATTCTTTCTCGGTTTCTTCGTTGCTGTATCTTTCGCTTCGTTTCGATGATTCGATCGCCAGAGTCTATGCATCGACTAGATCGGCGGTATTTCGAACAACTGGAGTAAGTGGAGAAAGAAATATAAGACCGAACGAGAAAATTTTTATAAACGCGTGACTAAGATTCGAAGCAATATAGTCGGCAAATGATGGTGAGCGAGGAGATTGATAAGACGTTGTTACAAAATACCTAGAACTGGAATAAATACGATAACTTGTGATCAAGCAATCGATAATTAATCTCGTAATTGCGCGCGCTTCAGCTTTGATTCTATACGTCAAAAATCTTTTCCAATACCCAACCATCTTTGCACCATCAAAATTTGATAACGCGCTCTTTCCCGTATATCAATAATCCTACATATCAATTATGTATTCGAAAGAGAATGGCCAGTAGCGTAGGTCAATGTTTCTCGGAAACATCGAAAATTCCTGCGAACAACAAGCTCCTGGACAAGACGGAATATCAAATTTACGGAGAACTTGGTCGAATATTGTTCGACCGAGGATTTGTGCATGAACGAACACGACCAGTCTGTTTGCCGACTCCTTTCCCTGGCCAACTGGCGACATTTTGCCGAAACGAACAGAACGAAATAACGAAGGAAAGAATCTCGTGACAAGACAAAGGGGAAAAGCGAATCGTTGCTGGAATAAAGGCGTGAAAAGAAGAAATGAGCGTGAAGCAGCAGAAGACGTCGACGAGATAGCTTTCAAGGAGGAGAATTAACTCACGATTATTCGTTCTAAACCCCTGCGAGAAGGAGAAAAGGATAACGAGGATGTACTGGCCTGCAGGGCAGACTTTTTTTCTCTTTAAAATAACCGAAGTGAAAATAATGTCGCACAAGTAGAGATAGAATGATTTTCGAGAAAAATATTCGATATCAAGAAGATATCTGTTGCATTAGTCAGTTTCACGGAAATTCTTTTCACTCTTAGTCTTTGATTGTACGAACAAAAACTTTGTCTTTATACAGCCTCGTTTATAAGTAACGTGTACGATAAATTAACTTGAAAATATACATTTTTACGAAATATAAGTATCTTTCCGCCCTAAATACAAGTTCCTGACTAATTTTTTAACGTTTCCGTTATATTTCTTTTCGTTTGCGGTATAGTAGAGGAGTCGAGCACACGCGAACCGCTGTTTACAGAAACTTTTTTGTCGTCTCGGTGGCTTTAGTATACCCTGAAAGTTTTTCATTAAAATCGAAAGCACTCTGTTTACGGCAAGACCCGCTCTAACGTCCAGCTGCTTACGCCAACTTTTTTAGACCAACTAGTTGTACGGTTTCTCGTTGACAAAAGTTACTTTCTCTAAATTCGATAAAAACGTTTCAGGCACGAGTAATATTCGATACGAGTACTTTTCACATCCGTTAAATAATGCAGATAATCTTCTTCGTTTTAACTTCGCAGACGGAGCAGTTCTAAGTTTAACATTCTGCGACACCGGTCTCGCTACAGCAAACTAAATTGTAACTAACTCGACACGAACGAAACGACTTTCTGAATAATGAAGACACATTTCTCGAAACAAATGAAATCGAGTTTGTTGCAGGTGCTGGTCTTCAAGCACGTACATATACGTGGATATCCATCGGGAACGTTCATCGTTTTATAATATGTAAGATATATCAAAAACACGATAATAATCTTGCGCTGTAAATTTACGGTGCAAACTACGCGTAATGTACACCACATTTTACGGGATGAAACCATCGTTCGATGCTTGTCCGACGTACAATTTCTATGTATAAACCACGCGTATGTAATTATTAGAACCGATACCGGTCAAGATGTAACATATTCGTAACGCAAGAACTCTCTTTCGTCTTTAGCAATCTTCGAAGAAAATGTGAAAAGAAAGAAAAGAACGAAAAAGAAATAAATGCGAGAGAAGCGCTGCCACTGCAACAGTCAAATATCGAAGTCAAATAGAAGACAAAGTTCGACGGGAAATGATAGATACAGGCTCGTTGGATCGGATATATGAAAAGAGCACGTGGGACGTAGAAAAGACGGAGAATGGAGAGTTGGAGCAGAAGGAGAGCGACGGATGCTAAATTCGACCACCTACGAGAACCGAACAAGAAACAGGGGTAGAAGCGGAAAATGTATGTTTTTCGCGAAAGACAGAGAGACTCCGGTTTCTCCGTTACTGCTGCCGTTGCATCGCGCCGTGGCTATATGGCGGCCAGGCCGTTTCACGCTACGTTTACCATTTTATTTTATTTCGAAAGATATATATTTTCAGATTTTATTGCTCGTCTCGCGCGCTACACCCGAAATACGCTCCAGGTCCTCGTGAACCTAAGGATTTATTAAAATTTTATACCGTCCCGTATTTACGAGCGAGATTATGTAAAATCGGACGAAGCTGAATAGAAGCTACGATCCAAGGTTGCTTTCGTCCTCGGCAATAGAAGAGTATCGGTTGATGGCCGTATCGAAAAATTTCCAGAGTTTATTCTTAATCGCACAGGTTAATGGCGAATTGTTGTGAATTTCTAGCAGTATCGGAGTTTTCATTTACAAGCATCCATTTACAAGTGGACAAGGTAAAACTTCCAGTTGGAAATTTTTCCGACAGTGGTCAACGTTGCGTGGTATTAAAAGATGCAAAATATATTTATATTAACAAATACGATCAGAGGGATCTGTGAATTCTTGGCAACTTCACAGCCATCCAAACTCGGAACCTTTCGCGATACATCAGCTATCTACGCGTGGGCGTACGTGTGTAAAATATAAAACAATCCTATGTGAACCGCACCGTCTTCTACCCGCACCCAAAAATCTACCTTACCCGCTGAAAACCGCTCACATTTCTAATTACCAGTCAATTAGAGCAAAATTTCGGGTAACATCCTTGCGATTCGTTTCTCCACAGATCCAGCTAACAGGACGTGGAAAGACTTGGACTAATTTCCATGGAACGGTTACAGGAGTTGGCGAATATCGTCGGACCGTCTTACTTTTTCGTTAATATTAATTTCGTGGAGACAGCGTACGCTCGTGCACCAGGAGCGGAGGTGGGTAATAAAGTAAATTCATTTCCATTTCTCTAGGAGCAAGTACGAAGGGAGAAAGAGAAATAGAGAGCGTGTGAGAGAGAGAGAGGGAGAAGAAGATAGAGAGAGAGGGGAGGGAGAGAGAGAGAGAGAGAAAGAGGGACAGACAGACAGACAGACACACGGGAAGGGAGAGACCAACCGGCAATGCGGTACCGAAGTTCCGTAGCAGCCAACCAACCCCGTGGCAACCCCCTCTGCATCGCTTTATTATCTCGAAAGCTATTTCGCCGGCTGCCTACTCGCTAATAGGATTGTCACTCGCGTGCCTTTTGCCAGGCCAAGGGCGGATAGTTCCAATTCTCGGTATCGCTATCGTCGGTCGAAGATATTCCAACGCCGCGTTCGTACCTCGTTACCTCTCCTGCCGCCACCACAAACACCATGCGAAAATAAAAGATGAGAGATACGGGGCCAGAGAATAAAATTTACTCGCGATCGTGACAGAGAGTCCATGTGTAGCACGGTTTGCACGAAGAGTATCGTTCGTGTATCGCGTCCATCGAGAAATATATTCCTTGGATCAGTTTTTCGTTAAATTTGTTTTTGCATCGTAAAGGTGAATGGTCAAACGTTCTTGATGGAGAAAAAGGAGGAATCGACGCGGTGGATTTGTCGGATTTCGGAGGAATTTCTGATTGCTAGCCACGTAGATAAACACAAATTCGACATTGGCCATAAAACACCTAACCAAATTCCAAAACTTCCGAAAAATCCTCTGCCACAGTACCTTGTTCGATCAAGTGCCTACGGCGAAAATCGTCCGCAGGACGAGTTCAGTCCCAAGACATAAAAGAAAAGGAAAGAGAGGAGAATTTGCATTCATCGAGCAGCAACAGGGTCGGACTCGTTGCGATTCGAGGGAAAAAAAAGTAGAGCAGAAAGGACATAAGGCGAGGGCGATCTCGAAGGCAGTCTTAACGATCTCTCGAATAACGATCTCCCTGCCTCTCCCCCGCCTCTCGCTCCTACGTTGGCCGTAAATTAACGCCACGTGGACGGTGTGTCGAATGAGGTGACGTCGGTAGAATTCGACGCACGATTTCGAAAGTTCTTCGATGGCTCAATTTCGTCAACGCCGACAAAAAAACGACTCACCCCTCGTTGGTTCGCTTTCCTCTTCTTTCCCTGGCGGGTGAAGTTTCCGTCTCTGCGAGGGCAGAAGATCCGAATCCGGGTTAATGTCACCGAGGTGGAAGAAAAAATTGCCAGCGATTCACGAACGTGCTGTAGACTCTAATATGTTTCGTGTATCCCACTTTACCACTTGCTGTCTCTCCCCAAAGTCCCTCCTCTTTTTCCTTCTTTCTTTTGCGTCAAATGGCGAAGGAGAAAGGCAACAAGAGCAAGTAGAGAAAGAACGAGCGACAGAGGCGGAGGGAAGAGACGTAGAGGGTGGTTCGTCCGCCATGGTACTCGAACCCAATCCCACTTTCATAAGTTTTCCCAAGTTTTGCGGCAGCTAGTGCCGTCTAATAGCCGGCGTACCGTCTCTTCCTTCGCTTTCCTCCCCTCCTATCTTCTTTCCATCCTTACAAGCCGCGCTCTATCTGTTCCACCTTCTCTCCAGGCCACCATCGCTTCTTTTTTCCTTCTTCGGTTTTCCTATCGCAAAAGTTCGCGGCTGCTCTCCGACGAGGCTGCCTCGGAGACTTTTCAACGGTCCACGACGTAATTCACCGCGAATATCCCCGCAGACGTTCATGGAAATTGCGAGCAAGGAGAGCTAGCAGCAGAGGCGAACCAAGAGGAATCGCCGTACTGTTCGCTGCTGGATCTTCCTAGAATCCGACAAATCGACCGTGTCCTTCCGTTACGAGCTATTTTTCTTTTCTAGTCCCGTTGCACGATCGACGTCGAACCAGCGAACACACAACAACGATCCAGTTACGGTAAAAGGCGATTATACGGGACACGCGATTTAGGGGTGCAAACAGTTGGAATAAACGATTCCAAGGCTCGTTTATAGGGGTTGTATTTAAATAAATAGCAGAGCCGTTTTTATGCCGATCTTCATACTTTTATACATTTTACACTGTTTAGAAACAAATATGAAATTTCATTTCATCGTCTTTGAAATATTGTACGTAAAACTATCGCGTTGCTTTCATCGTCAATTGACCATTATAAATCTAGACTGTCTCGTCATAAACCAATACCTTTTGCTTGTCGTATTCACGCACACGCTAATGCATAGGATACTATGCTACCCTAGAGGATAGTTACAAATAAAAAAAAAGCGAGTCTTGCGAAGACAGTTCTCGAAGGATTTGTGACAAACGACGCCTCGATCGACGTTATATTGAAATCTTAAGGGACGGTTATATTCTCTTAGATCGGCAGACACCATATGGTACACGGCAGGAGGATACGTCATTACCGCTGGGACGTCGAGCCATCGAGGAAGAAAACTGATACAAACGTGCTCTCCGCATCCCTCCAACACCATGGAATTGATAAAGTTCTCCCAGTTTTTCGCCGCTACCTAAACTTCCATAAACGGTAACTCGAAATTACGGACGCGTAACTTCCGGCCCCGTGATTCGATAAAAATTGTTTCGAACAGCAAGACAGAGATAAATAAGGGTTATCGACAACCAATTTCGGAACGTCCAGCCAACGAAAGCTGTGGC
This sequence comes from Bombus impatiens, assembly GCF_000188095.3. NCBI lineage: Eukaryota > Metazoa > Arthropoda > Insecta > Hymenoptera > Apidae > Bombus > Bombus impatiens. Next base: position 232,366 of record NT_177499.1, read on the forward strand.
CCGTTTCATGGAAATTTAATGACTGTCGCGTTCGGAAAATTTTACCAATGAAACTTAGTGGTTTCTTTTCTCTATTAGGAAACAAATGTAACTTTTGTTTTTGTATAAGTATGAGTGACGTAATGTAATATTCGTCCTGAAACTTTACGCGTTCGAGAAACACGTTCAATTAAGTTTCTACTACTCTTTTTTATTATGCGTAGTTAGTTATAACGTTTTATTAAAGATAACAAGTCGCATAGAACAAAATGTTTTACCTTACATCAAAACATTTTTTTCTGTTATTCATCTAGCTATTTTTCTTCTTCGTCTCTCTTGCTGCTTTCGTACAACTTAATCTATTTTTCTTGCATACTTTACTTTCTTATCACTATACGATTTCTAAGTCAACTATGGGTTAATTACCTATGTGCTGGCCAAATATGGGTCAAACAAACAGGAAACATTATTCTCTCTCCTCTCTTTGTATTATGCTTTCGAAAATGTATGCAAATTTATGATTGAACCCGATGTAAACTATTTTGTGGTACGCGTATATGTAGATAAATACCAGCTTCTTGAAAATTCTCTTTCTTTCCAGTTAAAATCCTAAAATCAAGCTACGCGCCAAAGATAAAAGTAAGAACGTTCAGTTGGAACTTTAAATCCGAGAAAATCAGCACTGCAACATTTGATCGAAGAAAAGCAGTAATTGCGTTGAACTCAATTACGTTTCGTATCAACTTTGTCTGTTCACGAGCATCCTAGTGAATGTTTTGAACACCTTATAGCTAGACCAAACTTTACATCTCGTACAAAGCACATGGTTGTACGCAATAAATTTATCGCATTAATCCAGATACGTTATCATCGTTTAAATTTTATCACCTGTTCCGAATTTAAACTTCTATACGAAAATCTTAGGAATAATCTGATAATTCGAAACGATCGATAACGAAATTTCAACGTTCCTCCCATAAATCTTCTTAACGCTAAGTATGCAATTTATACCGTCAAAAACTTAATATATCTAATTAAACGGCTGTAACAACTTAGAGCCGATTTTATTTACAGAGTGCAATAAGATACACGAGCGGCAAATGTTTCGATCCGCTCGAGTATCGTTTCCCTGAACGAGACACGATTTCGTGGATCGTACCACTGTTCACGTTTGTGAACAATTTCCATATTGAAAACGATTTAAAGATTAAAAGGGGAATACCGTGGACGGAACACGCAACGCAAACACAGCTTGTTTCTCCATCCAAGTAAAAAGTATACACAACCGAATGAAAATATTGTTGATTAAATATTGGCGCAATCGCGAAATACTGCCTGTCTATATTATTATTCGTACGTATGAAACGGTACGGGATGATACGATGGAATTTACAATTATCGATAGCTCGTAGAAGCTTCGAAGTTATCGCGTTAATTCGTTATGCATTATGGATTTCCGATAATATAGGTTTTCAAGATGAAAGATCAAATTAGAATCATCGCAGCTGTGATGTATAATAATTAGACACGTTATACGCCGCTCTAGTAGATAAAAGGGTGACTAGCAGCGAACTGCGAAAAAGTTCTTTCTCATCGTGACAACGGTCGATCAGGCGCACCAACGACAACTAGAGAAAAAAATTTACCAATTTTACTGTATTCAACGATACGATCGCGAATGGTACGAGGTTTTAAAACTTGCAAACCTATCGTTCGTAAATTAAATCGAAGACTAATCGCGTCTGTAATATCTTACAGAGAAAATATAAACGGAGAAATCGTAATTTACTGTGGCAAAAACAAGTTCTCCTCTCTAATACTTATAACAACGAATTATAATTGTAACAACGAATCGAGATGTGACATTAAATTCAAACGTCGTATTTCACAATCAAATTTTCAATCGCTTTCGTGACCAATTTTCACGCGTACTGCAGCTACATATATGCGTAGGTACACATCGAATCTTTCGATATGATCGTTCAGTTGGAATATGCAACTATATCTAGCAAGCGTTTGAACTTGCAAATAAAGTGTCCACTTCAGATGGCGAACGATCGATTCCACGAACTCTATGACAAGCTCCGCTAAGCGTTCATTTAACGAGAGAGATCCGTAGTCGATTCATCATCGACATTATCGTTGCCGTTTCAGTCGTTGGGGCTTTCACCGTGAAGGGCTCGGTTCATTTTTTAAAAATAAAGCCCTGACGACGAGGATCTAGGGCTCTTTTTCACTCCTACCACTCTTCTTCCCGATCACCTTTCTATTAGGCGCGCGATAAATCGACCAGTCATTCGGTCGGCCGCTAAGTCCAAAAAACTCCGCGCCGAGAGAGGATTATGAAGCTGTCGATCAGTAACTAAAGAAGATTAAGTGGCTCGAACGCGGTTTGTAAGTCTCTCTCTTCCTGTGTAGCCTCTTAGTACATCCTCTCGAACCTTATCCACGCTTCCGTAAGGACCGAGGAAACGCGCTAACTCGATAAAAAATGAGTCCCCTACGATCTCTCCTGGATCTACGCTGGATTATCCGAATTACAGCGAGGCGAGTGTTTTTCTCCATTCGATTGATACTTAACACTGAATTCATATTGCAAACAGATATCGAGTCCAAATAGAATTTAAACGATCGATTTTAAGTATTTCAAACGCTTTGAATACAAGTCATTGCGCGATGCACCGAATTTGATAACCTGAACTAAGTAAATGTCTCTTGGACACTGCCGTAACAAGCCACGTGTTGTAACGTAACGACTTAATCTTCCGTGATTAACGATTAACGTGCGCACAACTTGGAAACATCCGATGTACGAAGAGAACGATAATTACTGCTTAGTTCGTTAGAACGTAATAGCGAACTTGCAGCGTCACATGTTACAATTTTAGAAAAAGAGTAAAACTGGAAGTAAGAGGAATTTATGCATCGTTTGATTTTTAAAGAAACAATAATAATAGTAAGTAGAACGACGAAGATCTTCTTAAATTCGATCTTTTTCAAACACTCTAATCTAAGAACCTGACCTAATTTTCCGTAACAAATCGCCAAAGTAATCTTTCTCGACGATCTGGGATTGCATTCTACTCGACCACGTTTTAAAAGTAGAACTAAATTCTAAGTGATGAATCGATCCGATCTATTAATTTCCACCGCGTAGATGAATACTAGATGAAAACGGAAAAATAAAACCACGTTGGAGATTGAACGATCTTCTGCGCATGTAAATTTGATTATACGGAAATATACTCCGCGGAAACAAAATCGCTCGTCGATCCTCTTCTCCTACCATTCGATAGAGATACGAGATTCTTTATTTTTATAACAGATAAAAATTCGAAATCGTCTTGCATAATTTAAAATCCAAAACCGCGATTCCACCTATTCGCCATGACGGTTTACAATTAGTTTACAATTGATTTTTGCATCCTGATAGACAATTCTTAATAATTGAACGAATGATTAAATTTATTGTTCGACTTACCAACCGTGTTTCATTCGATGATACCAAGCATATTCTAAGATCACGTTTCATCAGAAATCGCTTACCTGAAACAACAAAAATAATGAAATGAAAATTAGTTTCAGATAACTTCATATACGTACGTAAGTACGTATAATAACGCAAAGTATACAGAATAAAAGAATCTAATACGTAATATAAACTTTGAAATATATTCTTCGATATTTTAAAGAAGAAAACTTTAAGTATATTTAATTGAAATCGTACAATAATCTAAGTCATCTGCAATACCTGTGTGTGTGTGTGTTGTGTGTGTATGGTAAGAAGGTACGAACGAAATAAATTGTTAGTTTTCTACGTATATTATAATTATAACCGTATTCACCGCGTAACGATGCCGGAATGTACATACTACGTCGAAGGTTCGAGTCAAACTACTTCTCGTTCGCTTCGTCCCAATAATGTCCTTCGCGTTCTAACGTTGCGGAGTAGAATCGGCGCTTCTGTGTACATTTCACAGTTTCGTTATAGTTTTTGCGACCGCTGTGATATTGACAATTTCCAACGACTTCGATATTCTATTCGCGTTTTATAAACGAAATTCCACATACAGCATGTTCTTACACGCACAAAGTAAAAAACTAATATGAACAAATAGACGATACTATGTTTTAGAACCGAAGAAACCGTACGTAAATCGTACAGTTAAATATTATCTATTATTAAATATTTCTTTAGAACGCAGATTACAATTACGACATTGTAAGTTGTCGTATATCGTAAAAAATTGTCGTATATTCTTTGCAACGCTACGAAGAGACTCGAATGGCTATCGTAGAAAAAGAGGTCACTTGTGACGTCTTGTGCGGCAAAGAATATGGCCTTGTGCTATGAAGTAATTTTTCGACGCAGAAACGCAACGTTTCTACGATCGGATCGATAGAGTGCATCGACACGCGAATAAAATTAGTCCCTAAGTCGTTTCGAAATCACAATTATAAGAGTTAGAGTGAACGAAACGACAACGTGACGTCGCGTGTTCACTCCGAACGTGCAAAATTTACCGCATGGAGCGAGGTCAAGTATGCGTGTGGGACGATATAAAAGAGTTTCGAATTTGTTTATTAAATACGCGGTGAATTCGGCCACATGCCTTTGAAGTTTACTTCGGACGCACGAAACGCGACCATATTTCAACTATCTTTCCCCCAATTATTTTCAACTTCTCTTTTTTCTCCTAGATAAACTTTTCGTTAACGGAGTCGTAAAAGTAAGACGATATTTACCATCTTATTTAAACTGTACCTACTTAAATGGGACGGAACGTGCATGACTTACGAAGAGATGGTCTCTCTGAAATACGACGCAAATTTGTTAGATATCCGAGAAAGTACTTTAGAAGAATGAAAAAGGAAACACGTGCGATTTACGTGAATATTAAATATACTACGTGTTGATACTAACGTCGCTTTCGCGAAACGTTAAAGCGTTTCTGTGCGGGAAAATTCACTACTGATTGCTGGAAAGATTATTATTTTCTGTTTCTCTTTTTTTTCCTATTTTTTACTTATTTCTCTTATCTTATATATTCATATAGTAATTACGTAGTTGCGATTTTATCTAACTTTTGTCATAAAAATTCTAACGAAAGTCGAACGTTAAATAATTTTAATTTCAACTACTTGTACCACCAAGATACTAAACTTTCGAACGTATCGATACCGGCAGTACGATCGTAAGATCCGACCGCGTTTCCTACAGCAACCTAATCCTGACCAAATTCTGTACCAAGCCAGACATCGGAGTTGCTGGAGACTGTGGTAAACGTGGTTGGAAGTCAGGGCAACGCTGAAAAGTAACCCATTACCAACAAAGCAGAGGGACGTGAAAGCAGCGGGAAATTTCTTGAGGAATCGTTCCGCGTTGACGCGTAAAAAATATTCTCGCGAAACGTGCAACGTTCCATGCACACGTGCGACAGTATAAGGAGTTTTACAGGCTGGTTTATTAGATTCACGGCCGACGAGAGAAAGGAGGGGCGCTCGAACAGCTAGGCAGAACGAAAAAGTTGCTTCGAATGGAACGAAGGAGCCGAGACACGTGAAATATGAATACGTTTCGGTTGATTTGTACCTCGCGTCTCGTATTTTGTCGTGTATTCGAGCAGAGGCGGCGGGAACTCGTCACGTACCGTTGCAGCCGAAACGTGCCTCAATTCTCACTCACGACTCACGAACAACGCGTCGCGCAAGTAACGCCGGCGACGCCGATGACGACGGCGACGCCGGTCTCCATGGCTCGCTACTACGCTTCTTCCTTCAAACTTGCCGGGGAACGTTTAACAATCGGCGGCTGCGGTGCATGGAAATAAAACCGCTTTCACGCGTGTCCTACGTTTCTTTAGTTATTCTTCGAAGTATCTCCGAATTATTATAAAAACCATATACATACGCTGTTAGCGAATAATGCACGATCTACGTAGCAAAGAGGCTAAGAGGGTAGTTGGATCATTTTCGTAAAGTATTTTCAGAAATAGGAATATCGTTTAACTCAGCGGTAGAATATTTTCAAGAACAAGAGCATTTTTATCCTTAACAAATTCATCGACCTAGCTGTTTAGGCTATCAGACGTATTTACAATAAGTTTCCTTTGATGCTGAAGCCTAAATCAGAATTCTTTTCTATATAGTAACCGCATTAAAAAAGAAAAAAGAGAAGAGGAAGAAAAGAAAACACCGTACTTAAGACGTATTAAAGGAAATATAAGAAAAAGTAAAAAAACGGAGAAGGAAGCGGAGAAAGAGAAGCCAGAAGCTTTCTGCGCTTAGAGGAACAGGGAGTCACGTAGTATTGCAGCCAGAACGTGCTTCAATCTTCGACAGAAGTACGCATTGCCGTTTCGTTCAAAGTTCCTGGAGAATTTTAACAACTACCGACTATCGCAAAGTTTTCATAGAAAATAAAAACATCGAACCGGAGCATATCTCGAATTCCCTGCCTACTTACGATCAAATCATAACGAGCAATTTCCACGCCCATTAAAACACGACAGATCGAAACCTCGACGCCATGGACGAACGAGCGCGGGAAATTTGAATTGCAAAAATTTAATTACTCGTTCGCGAGGACAAAGACGAACCCGTCTGACGACGCCAGGAGAAAAGAGGGACGAACTTTTCTTTTTCTCCGTCCCCCTTTCTTCTTTCTCCTTCGCAGGGGCGAGAAGAGTCACGTAGAACACGCGTGCTTCGATTCTCGACAGAACAACGGAAGAGAGAATTCCCAAGTACGCTTCCCACTTTGAAAGTTGCTCGGCCGCGCCACCTTGTCCTTTTTCCAACTGCATTAAGAGGCCTTTCTTTACCCTCCACGAGCGTCAAGAGTAGTTCCTTAAACGCTGTACGACACCGATGAAAAATAAAGTTATTTGCGAGCCGTTGCTTTCGCGATATGCGCTGCTGCCCGCTTCAACTTCGCTTTTCCTCCGTTTCGCGGTCGCAGCTTTTGCTTCGCAGGAAATCGAGTGTTCATTCGCCGCAATTGTTTATGTTTTTCGTCGATGTAGCGATTTTTTTATATCGGACAAGAATTTCCTCTTTTAACGAAAGATAGAAAAGTCTAATTTCAATAACGTTCTCTTTCCTAAATCGTTTCGTTTAGTCGCTAAATCCATCTGATCTCTCCTCCAGTGTCGATAATTTATCGAATTAAACAAACAAGAGACAAAAAGCGAAATTTAATCACTCGATATTCGTGCCACGATCGTCGATGTTGCTTTTTATCTCTGGCCACGTATTTCAAGCGAGACGAAACGAGAATTTTCTGGCAATTAACGGCATGATCGGTGCGCGCCTTCGGTAGAAGTATCGCGAAAATTTCGCTGGATCGGTGAGAACCGTTTTTCCACGATAATTGTAATGGATCACCGAGCAAAATGCCATTACAGTGATTCCCGTCTACCCGACCGACGACGCGACGTCACGCCCTATATTCCGGCTATAATACGATCGACGGAATGGAAAAATATAAATTCACCGACATCGCAGGCGTACAGAGTGGGCTATGAAAAACAGACGAGCGAAAAGAAGTAAAAAAAAAAAAAAAAGAAGAAAGACAAAACAGAGAGGCGGAAAAGAGAGAAAAATAATTTCAATTGGAGGGCGATCGTTCACGCGAGCCACTCGAATCGATGTACCACGGCTTCCCGTCGCTCGCACCTACTTTTAATAGAAATAACATGGCCAATTGATCAAACAGTAACCGATCAGCCGTGATACCGCGTGCAACAACGGTGTGGATGGAAAGAAGAGAGCGAGAGGAGAAAAAACTGTACCTGATTGCGAGGGTAGAGAATACGGGAAACAGAGATCATCGCTCATCGAGATATCGTTCACGGCTGTGGTCGCAACAGCGAGTCTAATGGAAGAGAACGGGAACAAAACGCGAACCGCGAACAATGCAGCGGAAAAAAAGAGTGCTTTTTCGCATCGAAAGGGGTCGGTGGGATCGATAGACGCATCAGAGAACCTGGTGTTTCGCGGGACACTGTAGTTTTTCTTACTTTCGACCTCCTTCGTGTTCGACCGAGGAATATTTGACTTTTGTAAATGGAATACGATAATTTTATAAATGGCGCGACGAATAGTCGAGCGCAGGTGACTTTCTTTTAGCAACTTTTAATCGAAGCGTAGATTAATGGCTGTTTGCGAGCGAGTATACACGTGGATGAATTATTTTATGATTAAAGGTACCGACACGCCGATTTAAGGATAAACGATGACTAGCGATGTCACGATAAATAACTATTAAACTTAGTATCCGAAGAACCAAATTATCAAACACAGGCATAGACGCGATCTCGTCTGCCGGCCAAAAATTACCACCGAAACGGTTAAAGCCAGCGTTCGATTCAGCGCCAGCAGTGAACATAAATCAATCGCAAGCGATTCGCCAAATTACGCGTGCCAATGCATCGCGGCCTTTAAATTCAAGATCGATGGCGATATGAATCCGCAGTCAAGCGACGTGACAAAAAAGAAAAGAATTCGAACAAAAGACCTTCTAACACACAACAGAAGGGGGAAAAAACAAACGTTTGCTCGTATTACTCTACCTACAGAAGTATATGTATATATATACATATGTATAGAGGAGAAACACGCGCGACAAGAAAGAATCGACGACCAGCAGTGGGGAAAGCGTGGAGTCTGCGATGGTGGTACGGGCGGAACTAATCAAGAGGCAACAAATAAACGTCGGGCTATGAAAAATACCGATAGAAAATGCGTGAAACGTAAACGGAAGCGCGTTTTATAATGACGGCGTTGGTGGCGTGCGTGCGGTTTGAACGCTAGCAAATTGTGCCGGTTTAAAAAAAAAAAAAGAATCAACAGACCGAGAGAGGGGGAAGACGAAGAGCGGAGAATGGGGCGAAAGAAGAGAAACAGAGAGGAAAAACGGCGATGCGATTGGTAGTGGGAGAGGTTGTATGTTCGTGGGTCGAGCGAAAAATCAACTTTTCCGTATCGAACGAGCCAGACTCGAATCGTTCACGCACGATTTTTTTCCAATTGTTGCGTCGCCTGCTCCTCCACCCTCTATACGTTATGCAAACACGTGGCGCGTGCTATCTAGCCGCGTTTAAAATCGTCGTGTCCCGTGACTTAATTTTTGAAAATTAGATGGTCGATTCTTCGGATTGAAGTATCGGAACGGAAGGTTCGCTAGTCATTACGATTAATAGCATCGATAAAGACTAAGCTGTATAAAGCTATGGGAATTTCAAGTCCACTTTTCTTTTCACCTACGCAAGAACAGCAAAGACAGTTGGCAGGTTGACCTCCGTAAAGCGGCGAAGAATTCAACCGTTATTGAATCAATATTGTGCAAACCTATCGGTACCACCACCACCTACTTCTCTCTATTTTTCTCTTTTTTTTTATCTATCATCCATCCTTCCGTTCTCCCTTTTTGTCTTTCTTCCGTCCACCCTGCTTTCTTCCCCCTTTTCTCTCGCTCCACTCTTGTTTGCGCTCGCTTTCTCCGTTTGCGTCGCCTGTCCAACGGAGTTCTCGATATGACGCCGCTGAAAAGTATTGTCTACTCGTCGAGCTATCGATCCGTGTGTAAATATTGGACGCGAGAGAGGAAGTGGGAAAAAGCGAGGGACGCGACGCGGTTAGGCGAAAGCACGGAAAAGAAGGCCGCGAGAGAGGGTGGTTGAACGGGGATGGATCGTCCTCGTTACGGAAACTCGGCTTTCGTATAGTCTTTCGAATGCAGATGGATTTAATGGAGTGGCAGTCTCGCTACGCTTCCGCTTCAGCCCCAAGCTGAACCAGGAAGGAGACTCTTAGGATCAATTAAAGGAAATCTCTTTGGTATCACGGGACGCTTCTATCGATTACCGTGTTTAAGCATCGGTGAAATCGTTAGCAGTACTAGAAACACTTCGTCAGAGCATTCCTATGTAACTCTTTTCTCAAGCGTTCCACTTTCGAACTGCATTCGAGTTGTTTGTCTCTTCTGCGGGATGTTTCTAAATCTTCGCTTCTAGAGTGGAACGCGACGTGCTCGACTACGAGCCGAGAGAATCATTTTTAACCGTCACCCACGCTGGACGACGAACCGTGAAATCGAGCCAATTAATCATCTTCGCTTCTGGACAATTCGATCGCACGCAACTCTAAAAATCTCGTAAATAGTTGGTTGTCAAAAATCCTTGTAGTCCTCCATTTTGTCTGTTCTATCGTGTAACTTGTAACCGTTGCATAGCGCGACCGCGTATGTTACAAAATAAACAAAAGATGACGTCCGTAGGTGCCCAGAAGAATTTGAGAGTTAAAATAAAAGTCGATGACAGTGATAAGACAAAGATGCGTTGCTTTCTCCGAAGAAATACGTACACACGCGCAGAGACACCTGGTGAATATGGAAGAGGAAAATGGAGAGACGCGGCATTTCGGCTTCGTTTCGTCCTTTATGTCGAGGAAGAATCTACGCTACGCTGTCGGCTGGCTAGCGGGAACGGAGAACGAGCCACGCTGAATTACAACCCCTTGCGAGATACCGCAAAATTCGCGTTCAAGATTAAACGGGCGTAAGTCGTTGTAGCCTGCAGCATTTAACAAGCTGGCCCTTTGCGGTGTCGGACCGCCGCCGCGGCGCCGCGCCGTTGCGGCCATGGTGTTGCCAACGTTAGCCGTTTCTTCTTTCCATATTTACGTACGTCACCCGAACCGCCTTCTTCGAGTTCCCGAGGGTGTTGCGTGAAACTTCATTTTTAGCGAGATAATGATAAGAAAGGAACTGAACTAGCAGGTCGCGCAATAAACGCGTAATACCCTCAAAAGAATCTTTACTTCAGTCGCTTTAGGATCATAAAATACCCTATCGTTGCTTTGATTTGCCATTCGCTTAAAATAACTAAGAATTTCACAAAAGTATGACCAATGTGTAAAAAAATATGTCCATTTGTTTGGCGTTGATACAAACCCATAGACAAAGAAATAAAGAAACGTAAAGAAAAGATAAAACGAAACACGATCGCCCTTCGTCCATTTTCGCGCTTGTGGAACGAATTTAGAGGATGGAGCAACAAATCTATCGGCGCCATCATGAGAAAATAACGCGCGGTAAAGCAGGTAAACTCGGCTAATTTATATATACCGTCTCATTCAGGGCCGAGACCGCGTTCAGTGGCTGCGCGGGGCGAAACGAAGAGAAAATAGGGGTGTGGGCGTAGAGAAAGAGAGGGTTGGGTGTGCAGTTAATCTTCCCGGTCCACTAGACGGTAGGAGAATCCGGCAATTAGTTCGTATCCAGTGCATTGTCTTGCCTCGTGTTCTCTCCTTCTCCCTTTCTCCTCTCCGCCTCTCACGTTCTCTCTCTTTTCCACTCGTATCCCTTCTAATACTTCATACAGCCTCTTCCGGTCGAAATATCGTGACTCTATGTAACGCAAAAGATAACGTCCTATTAACTGTATGTAATTAACAAGTAGCTCCCTATTGTTGGCTGCAGCCTGTGTTCCTGTATCATATAGCCGGCTTTTTAGAGTGGAACCTATTGGATATATGTGTCTCGCGGCATTATCGCTAGCCACGACCAAAAAGTTATCAAACTCGTATTGGTCAAGCGTGTAAGAGAAACGTTGAAAGTCTTTATAATACGACTTTGTGCAATGCCAGATACGCGACAAAGTTGTAATTTTTTCTCCGTCTTTTCCACGCCAATTACAAAAAAAAAAAAAAAAAAATACTAGCGAATAATATCGTGCGTACCCTATGCATATATCCATCGTCGCGATTCTGTAAGGGTCAAATTTTCAATTTCGCTAGAAAAGCATTTATCACGACGATCGTTGATTTTCGTAAAAAGCATAGGATTTCAGCGGTGTGGTGCGGGCAAAGAACGACAAACCACGAACTTATTCCAGGCGCGTCACATAAAATATTCAAGATGAGCAGCAGTAACGCAACCGCGAGTTCTTGCATAAAATAACCCCCAATATCATGCTACCGTGCCGTTCTTACGACTGTGCAAACACTGGACCACCTTCTTCGTCTTTCTCTCGTACTACGTCTGGCTCAACCGTGAAAGATGATAGCGGTGAGAACGGAATGCCATTAGCATTTCTCATTTCTGCTTTTTGCCATCCCTTATCTATCGTCAGCCGGCGTCCCCTCGGTTCACCGTCGTCCACGTCCTGGTCCGCCACGGCACGTTCGAAATGGAAAATTTGCCGAAAAAAAAAAAAGGAACACCGCGTCCTGTGATCTAATATTTGGCCACGCGACAAGAATTAACGATGGCGCGAAATATTCTCTTGCCCTTTCTTTAAATAAAATATAGGTTTCTTCTTTCGTACGTCTCGTCGAACTTCTTTCGTACTATGGTCGAAAAGTTTGATACGAAATTAGAGAAAAGCATCGTAAGTTTGATCGTCGATTTTGATAATCCTTATTATTAAAGACGTCACGTTTAATACTTTTGTAAAAGAATTTCGAAAAGAAATTTGCCATACGATGTACAAATAACTATAGCTAACTTATTAAAAATAACTAACAACTATAACTCAAGAAGAAGTTCCGAGAACCAGCTAAATTAGCGAACTGGCGAAATCCCAGTTCGAATTTACTTATTCGCAGTTCTATTTAATTAATGTAAATAATTTGCTTGGAAATTCCTTCCTCTTAAGCCCGGCATTCGAAAATGGTCGGCATCCACAGATATAAGAAAATTTTGCGGCTGACTTTAATCGTGCTTGGAAATTTCCCAGGAGCAACGGAGAAGTTTTGAAGCGAAGTAACGCGAGAATCATCGAGTTAACCCAGAGATTCTCAACTAGGATTTCGCGATTCTCTCGACTACCGTGCCGTGAAATACCGGGATCGTTTGATTATTTATGAAATTAAGATTCCGTTCGTTTACACTCGATAACCTCCAACCAATGATAATTGCAAGCTAAAAAAGAAGTAAGAAAGATTTCGAGTAAAAACGTAGAATAACTGGTTAAAAGATTTAATTAAACGTAAATTATTTGCGCAAATTGGGAGCATACCCTAAACACCTAACGGGATGCAATTGCGCGTATTACCTGAAAGGCTTGTAACGAAATACATAATACAGAGAAAAAACAAACCTTTATCCATGTACTTTACGAAGAGTCAGAAGAAATCTTCAAAAATATAAGATTGCGAATCTATGAAATTCTCACGCAAAATCACAAATTGATCATTCTGGCCATTCGTTTACGCGCAGCATCAATCTGCCATCATTTGGTACATTCCGCTAAAATTCATATATCCATCGATGTATTCAAACACGAGTACGTACGCGTATGAAAAGTTTTCTTTCGACGTGACTATGTTTAAAAAAAAACTCGTACGTTCTACGTTTCATTCGTAACTTCCATGGTGAATCGCGAGCGCACGACGAATGGAAAAGACTGAGAACCAACCTGACCAAAATCCTTTCGTCGAGAATCGAATATTCCGGGCAACTTTTTAATTGGAAGCGAGAGACAAACGGCGAGTTATCGGCACGGATTCGCCGCAATTTCACCCGACATTCCCAAAGATTAAAACTGACGTTATTCGACGAACGGACGCAAATGCAGACACGCTTTCAACCTCTTCTCCTGGTGGAAACATCCACAGCCAGCCAGAGGGAAATTTCGTTTCTGTATCGCCCAAGTAGTCGGAGGCTGTAAGACGAGTCTCTCCTGGAATTATTCATTACGCTCCTCGCCCCTCGTTCTCATAGCCCCCGCTTCGTTCGCGGTACTTTTCGTCCCCATCGTCGTTTCCCTTTTGCCCATTTCGCGACGCTCACTTTTCAACTTCATCCGTAAACCCGCCGCGGCTGCTGAAAGTTACATCGATCGACTTGCAAGAGGTTGGTTTCCTGGCAAAAATTGAATAGTTGAAAATTTATTTAAAAATCCGGTCACGAACTTCGTAGGAACTTACAGCTCTACCGCTTCGTCTCCCTTTTTCTCGTTTTTCCTATTTTCTCTGCTTGTAGTTTCTCCGTTTTCCCGAATCACGGGAAACCAAGCACGAATCGAATATCTCTGAATAACAAAACAGAGGACCGCGATAAACGAGCAGAAATTACGACGAGTGGTGACGTTCCGCCAGGGAATTGTAGAGGATCCTGTTGATTTCTGCTGACAACGAAAACGTTGACAACTGACTTTTGTGACTACAGCATCGCTGACGTAAAATGTTCCTGGATATTATCGTCGACGTAAAATTACGTAAATACGCGTCAACGAAATTATCGTAATCACTAATTAGTTAACCCTATTCGTTTCACTATGAAATACTTCCAAATCATGAGATCTAACAAATCGCTTGTTCGATCGTCGATTCAAGGGTAGAGCGAATGAAGCGAAAACGATCTACTATATTCTAGTACTACCGAAACGAAGTGCTCTATCAGCTAAACATACTGCATAAACAATTGAAATATAAACAGAAGCAACGTTGCGAGCAGGCCGTTTGGATTCAACTAACAATTCGTGCGCAGGGAGGTAACGTGCTTCAACATTGTTTGGTATTTCGAAACCATTTGAAACCATTTGAAACCATTCGTATCTATTCGTATCAAAATCAAAAGCTTTGAAAATTGAAAGTGCATCACAAGCGTATATCACGCTCGATTATTACTCGATTACACCAATAATGTACACCCTTTGTCATCGTTATAACTCGAACCGCTTGTAACTCGTTCTGTCTTATTAAGAACGCAAACGATTAATTGAAACGCAAACATTAGAAAAACAGTGGAATTGCAACGATTCTCGATCCTCTTTCCTTCTCTCGTTACTCCGTTTTCCATCATCTATCACGCGGCGATTGTTATTCAGGGCAAATCGAGGTTGTTCTCAGAGATGATCAATTATCTATAGAAATCAGAGATAAAGCGACGATATAACTGCTATATCCTCCACGACTATATCTTAAAGACAGGGCACATACGTTTTCCTCGCTAATCGAACCGGTTACATCTACAAATCAGTTATCTATCTCTACGGATCTGAGGAGATTCTCTGGATCCTGCACGATTCCATTGGCCAACTTTCCAGCTTAGTGTAGTATCTATTTGGTCTCTATCATCTCGACAAATCTGCTTAATTAATCGGCTAAACAGTCATCGTATCGAAACCCATTATCCAATGCCTCTGTTAAGGTCTCGGCACGGTCTACTAATTTCTAAACGAAGAGCTCCATCAATTAGTAACATCAGAAGGAACAATCCAATAAGAAGGAACGGGAATAGAGAGGCAACGAGCCGTGCGAGTCCTTCCGGTCCGATCTATAGCAACATCAAGCTAATCGAAGTTACGTCGCGGACTGTCGATCGTTTGTTCGCCAGGCTAACAACCTGCATCCATTAACGCTAAAGCGATAGCTGTCCGGGGCGGAAAACTATGGAGACGCGAGGAAGCCGGACCGACCGGGAAAGGGGCATCGATGATGGCAAGGTCGACCAGCTATGTATAGAATCAACATCGTCGACGCGGTATTATGGAGGGCAAACAAAATATCGTGGCGTAACGGGACATGGAATACCGTGCTCAGGGTCCCGAAGTAGGAAAACTCGACCGAGTGCTCGAGCAAACAATGACGGCGAGGCCAGTATTGTTCTCCAAGTAATTGAATCCAGCCTACCATCCGATGCTTGCTCCACTCGCTCGCTTCTTCTTCACCTGTTTGCTTCGCCTGTCCCTTTCTTTCCATCCATCCCCTCTCTTCTCCAAGCTCCTTCTTCCCTTCGTTTCTTACTTTTCCTATCGGCATTCCTCGCGTCTAGATCTCTGTCCCTGTTGCCTCCACTCACGAAAATTTCACGAAACCTTCTTACATCTCGAACGAGATTTCTTGAGAAAATCGGCGCCTTCCGTTTCTACGTTCTTCGTCCTCCTCTATGGTTACTACTTGGCTTCCTTCTTTATCTACTAGTTGGATTTCTACGTGCATATTCGTTGGGATGGCGAGAGAGAAAGGGTTAAACGCGTTCAACCAAAGTCAGATTAAGAAAGCTGGATTCCGTTAATAGGAAATCTTGTAATCTTCGCGCAGACGAGACTAGCTTTGGAGAGTTTTCGTTTCGGGTATTTGTGACGTTTCACAGTTAGAATAATTTAGATTCGCGATGACTCGTGATGAGGCTTACTGGAATTTTGTCTCAGGAGAGATTGGGTAGATTACGAGACTCGAGTTTAACGAAGAATTCTTTAAGATATAAGTGGAGGTAAAGTCAAATTGGGAAGTTGCGGACTCGAGAACTTCGAAGTTGTAAACCTGAAACTGACGTTCCTGCATTAATTTTTGATCATCGAGATTTAATTTACTACGAAATTTCCATTAATCCCAATTCCGATCTAAATATCTAATTTCTTGCTGTTCGTCGAATAGATTTCCATAGTCTTCGTCACAAAATAAAATTCAAACAAATTTATCTAACTGATTAATATCTTTCGGAGATGTCGCACGAAAGGAACATCCTTATTAAGAAGAAGCGTCGCGACACAGCAGCAACATAACTAAATTCGTTCGAAGAAAGTGGAACGAGAATTCATTCGATGAAACGGCCCATCGATCTTCCGCGGTGGAACGAGATCACTTCGATCGTCGTAGAGTCCAGAACGCGAAACAATCGACTCGAAATAGGAGCGTAACGATGAAAACAAATTCCGAGAACGGCGGAAGAACGATAAAGACGGAGGCGGAGAAGTCGGTGGTGGAATTCTGTCGCTGATATTCCGAGGGATGACTGAAACGAACCGGAGAGAGGGTTGTTTTCCATGAAAAATACAAAACCGAGAGCCTCTGTTCTTGACAAACATACTCTATACGTGGAAAAAAAAGACGCGATACGTACACACGGTGTATCCATATAAAATAATGGCGGCGTATAGGGGGACGTTAACCCCCGGACATCGGCTTCGGCCAATGTCGTAAACAGATATTGATATTGGCGTGTCATATTTGCACGGCGTAGACGTTTCCCTCGGTCTTGCCATGCCGGCGAATACACGCGCGGAAACATTCGCGCACAGGGACATTTGTGGACTACTTTATCATCGACAGACGATCACCATTTACCGGTAGCAGTACGTAAAGGATGTATTAAAATGCTCCGGCCGGCAATTTCAGCCGGAGCTGAAACGCGAGATCGAACAGAGAACGAGGGAACGGTATTACTGGGCAGAATCGATACGAATCTTTCCATAGTTCATGGTGCACTCGTCGTGGAATCGACGATCATTGAAACGAACCGTTAGAGAGGAGGCTAAAAGTTTTTCAACTATCGCAATGAATATTATTTGATTACTGGAATCTCTGTTCCTTGAAATAATGGCACGGTTGTTACGCCATTTCGATATTGCGTTTACCTAGATACGATCATTTTTTACGCCTTACTATTTTCATTTGGAAACTTTGCTTATGCGTAATTTGGAATCGTTGCATTACCATTTTCCGATCTTACTCTCCTCGCATTCTTTAATTTACAGTCTCCAACTTTCCTAGAACGCCGCATATCTTTTCCCAGTCTTCCAACGAACGCCAGGCCGATCATTAGATAAACATATTCGAAGCAAGAATATCTCAACGACGCAGTATTTTTAGCGATACGTTCGAGTTTCCATTAGATTTCAAGGTTTCGCAATTCACGGCACTCCACGTTTTAAACACTTAACGCTCTCCTTCTTTTGCTACCAACTAGCAGGTCGAACTAATTAGCACTTGAAGAACCGCAACTGGAATCTAACGACAGCGGTATCGCGTCGCACTACCGACAGCTTTAACGATGCACTTAAATTTTTGTTCGCCTTCGAAATTGGTTTGTTTTTCGATGCTTCGTCGGTCTGCCGTTCCTCCAAATGCAAGTGGAATCGATCAATGACTGAGAAGGGCTGGCTAATATCTTGCAATTCGAGGTAAATTCGCGGTAATGGCCTTCGACATTTCGGTAAACACAGAGCCAACAGCGATAAAAGGACTCTTCTGGCAGATTAGCATTGAAATCAAGGTATGCGTCCTCGAGACTATACCTACAAATCTATCGCCATCCTGGGATAAGGTTCGACTTTGAGGAACGATGGGGTATTCTAGCTTTTTTCGAGAAACGACGCTAGTATATCTTGCCAGTAAAGATAGAAGAAGATCGTAGAAGAGAAGCATCTTTGAAACGATTATAACGAGCGGACTGGCTTCTCGCTTGGTCAAAGATACAGATAGATCGGCAAAATTAATTGTAACTTCGATCGAGATAGAGAAAACATATACTTATTTTTATCGCAACGTACATATAAGTTATAATCACGGCACCGAACAAACGTTATTATTAGATACTGCGGGGGAGCATGAGAGAGAAAACGAAATATTAGCTGACATTAAGAACCCACTAGAGAATGGAGGGAATGTACACGTGCAGTTGCGCACCGTTGGTATCAAAACGATTCCACGAAAACGGCTTTAAAAATCATCATTACCAGAGGAAAAAAGTACGAGTGGAGGGTACGACAGGGCGGCGATAAGAAAATAATTGAACGATGTGTACAGACTATATAGGGAGCAAGGGGTGGCGGTGCGCGCGCGCGTGCACACTCGATATACTCGCGATCATTAAGCGCCGACGGACGATAATATCGAGGAACCTTGGTGTTGCCAGGCAG
Organism: Bombus impatiens; assembly: GCF_000188095.3. Lineage (NCBI taxonomy): Eukaryota > Metazoa > Arthropoda > Insecta > Hymenoptera > Apidae > Bombus > Bombus impatiens. The sequence continues at coordinate 250,995 of NT_177499.1, forward strand.
GTAACCGTCGTCATTGTTCACCGTGACGTCATCGGTGGCCACTCCTTTGTATGCTCCCGATTAACAATCGTATACTCGTATATAGCTGGCGAACGTACACACGAAGCTGTTCTCGCATCGGTGTAGCGACGAACCGAGACGAGGACCTAACCCTACTACCGTTGTTGGATTATAGTCGAGGGTACCTACGGAACGAGGCAGCCCTTTGCTTGCCGAGGGCGTGTACAACGCCGCGTATAGACATTCTTTTGTTTGCTCGCAGGAGAACGGTAGTAGTGCATGCAAAAGAGGCTGAGGGCCAAAGGGAGAACTCCAGGTTTGCGTTCGACCGACTATCAAATTTCACTGACCGAGGCCGCGAGCGCGTCTCAAACCGCGCTCGTAATTAGGATACCGATTCACGATCCGGCTACGTTTCAGGTAGTTTCTTGTTTCGATAAACCAACCTATGCTAAATTCCATTGCGTCGAAAATCGAGCGATTTAACACTCGTACATTTTCAGGTTTTTCATAACTCCACCGAGAATAACGTCAAGCCTTATGCGTCCATTGAAACATTTTTCAACTGATCGTGTTTTTCTGTCGTTAAAAACGTTACGTGCCTGTATCCGAATATATCAGCGTACTGTTTGTAAAATGTATACTAGCTGCAGGGTCGTGTAACGTACAATGGCTACTGACACGCCGATTAAAATGTAATTTTATCATATTATATTATCCTTCGTACGCGCTAGAATGTTCGATGCGGACGAGCAACGGTACGTTGTTACGATATCGCTACACGCACCTAATCTAATATTTCTCGCTAATTTTATACCATTCATATACGATATATTCTAGTAATCTGCAGAATCGTACAATTTCGCTAATGCGAAATCATATCGGCGTCGTATCCTTCATTTGCACGACATCTAGGACTCGTTATACGACTATCGAAAATTGCCGGGATAGAAACGAACGTATGGAAAGAAGTCACGGTCCGACAAGAACAGAGTGGGTATGGTTAATAACGAGCAGCCAGGGGCCAACTGTATCGCGTGGAAAAATTTTCTGTGCCGATGTGTCGCCGATTAGTCTGTGCCGTGCGAGCCGGAGCTCGCGAATTCAGTATAACCCCTTTGCCCAGCGTTGCATGCCTTATCGACTCGGCAGATGCAAATTTAGAAATACGTGGCGACGTCGTGTCTAGTGGCTCCGGTGCACGCGACCTATCGTCCATAACGTGCACGGTGTAACCAGCGCGTAGAATAGATATTTTTGTAATTGAAACCAATCGATCGTGATGTTCGTAGCGCGTCTCATGTCAGAGATAATAGCCACGGGCCTCTTCACTCGCTTATTAACCAGCCAGTAACCGAATCATCGTACGAAATAGAATCAAGCTTTTCTTTTCTTTTTTTTTTTTCAGATCGTTTCCTTTTTTAGACTCTTATCTAGGTCTCGTTGAAGATCCTTTCTTGGAACGCGTGGTACACTCGTGCGATCTTAATTAATCAACAAGTTCCATTTACTCACAGACCGATGGATAAGCGGCTAAGCGGCGACGATATAGAAAATCCATTTGAATTACGTACCTGAAATATAGAAGAACGACGCACCGTTAATCATCTGTGAAATTGCGCGCAAAATGCATGCTACCGATCCCGTCTTTTATTCGGGACATATTTCCTGGCTAGGAGAAGAAATATATTTTTGGTACTGGAGCAACAGTTAATAGGATTGGTTGCTTTTTTTCCAACGTCAGAAGATTGCCGATTTACAAGCGATTAACACGATCGTCGGTGATCTAATTTGTACGACGGAAGTGAGAAAAACGAGCATCGCTTTTAAGACACGTAGTCAGGTAGGACATCGTAAAAACTTTGTTCGTGTAATTCTAACAACCAAGTACATGTTACGTCCTTATTTTGATACAAATTACTAGCGCGCTTCGTTGCAATTTGTGGCCAGCTGTACACTCGAGACAAGCGTAATAAGGTTACTTTAAATGAATTGTACCTGTACACAGTGAAACGAATATGTCTAGCCTAATTATTCGTGTAACTCTAATTAATAAAGTTTATTACGCGAACCGTCTCAAATATCGAATGAAACTGTTCACGATCGTATCGAAGAACCGCGGAATTACGATCCCGTAATACGTCCATAACACACAGTACAGGAGGACGCGTTCGTGTCTCGACGATAACGTTGTTAACTGAAAAAAAAAAAACAGAGTGCATAACAGCGGCGAAATTAGGGTTCGTTATTGGAGCAACAGCAGGAGCGCGCAAGGCGCGTGTATCTCTCTTTTTTCTTTCGCTTTATAAGATAATCCTGCGGTGGTAGCCGTGCCTTCGACACTCTTACGCCTTTTTATTCCATTCCAGCAATTGCATTTTCGGGGTAACTTATCGCGCCGACACAGCGCGCAGCGGTAAGAAGAAAATGGAGCCGGAATTACAACATGATGGCGGCATAAAGCGCGAGACCGACTAAGGTCACGTATTTAATAACGCCGTATATCGGTTGAGATAAATTGGATAAGACACGTATCAAGATTAATGCGCTCAGCCGTGATACTACGAGTAGACGGAGAACATTCATCCTCGACGAGACAATGCGTCGCCCGTTGAAAACTTTCCTTCTAATACGGCACTCGAGCACACGGCCAAGAAATCCGATAGAGCCAGCTCACTTTCTATCTTCTCGATATTCGAATCGATACGTATTGTTCCACGGCCTCGTTGACCATGCGTGCGTTGCTCCTGCGACAGATTTTTCTACTTCTTTTCTCTCCCTTTTCTTTCTTTTTCTACGCGTTCTTTTCCTTTCTTTCTGTTGCTCGAGGTTCGACGTTAACCCGTGACATTTCCAACCACGCCTGACGTAAAACGATATTGCAAGCGGTAGCTATCTTTGCAGTGTACGATCTTATTATGAAACCGCGCAGGCGGTTCGATCGAGGCGACTAGAGCTGCGTAATGTGACGAAATACGCTCGATTTTTTACGATAGTAATTTCTTTCGAAGTTGAGCCCGACAATTCGTGGTGATTCGTTGCGTCTCGTTTCGAGAACCTGACAAGTGCGAAACGATCGTGGATCGAATATGATTTACGCTGTCTTGATCGTTGGTGCTGGCTATGGAATTCGTCCTATGAGAATTCGAGATTCGTTGCCGGTTAATCATCCGCGGATAAACTTATGTACAAACAAATTAGCTCCTTTATGTTCATGCTTAACCTTTTTACTATTTTACATGCTGGGATTCGTAGGTATCGACTAGAACGGATGAAAAATCAATTCGTCGAATCCTGTAAAGCCTTCGAAATGTCAAATCCTCGAGATCCAATCCTACAGAAACATAAAAATCCTGCTCGATTCTCAACGAAATCTTACAAACCACTCTCTGCCAATCGAAAGTGTTTTTTAAAAATACCCGCAGAAATCGAAATCTCCGAAGAATATCACGAAACAGCGGATAAACCTGGCACGTACATTCAAGAACAACGCGTAGATACAATCAAGATACAGGATAGAACGATAGCTATTTGGAGAAGGTAGGAGAAGGTAGCGCGCATCGCTAGGGATAGCGAGCTGCCAGGCAGCACGTACTTAGTTATCAAAGGTTTGCAAGGGCAGCAGTATCCTCCTCGAGCTTTCTCTTAAGACCTTAAGGGTGGCCCCGCGCACACCACGCGAATTTCTCAAGTTATGATATAGTACTCGCTGGCTCGAACCGAAAGAGGAAACTATCTCGCCAGATACCGAATGTTCCAACCAGTCGAATCAACATAGAACGTAGAACCACTGGAAGGCCCCGCACAGCAAGATAGACGAGAACGCACGTATGAGATGGAAAAGCAAGGCGAATCGAACGAGTGAAAGCGATTGATCGCAGACGCATGGAGAAACGTAAATGATAATTTAATAAAACTAAAAGCCTGTCGGCGATTCGATATTCGTACGAGAGAATATGATTTATCAAATTCGAATCAAGATTGCATCGCTTTAGGCAAAGCTTGCGTAAAATTAAATCAATAAGCGGTGTACTGACAATTTTTTAACGAAACTCCAGAGGCAGACGATAGACTGAGAAGCAACAGGAGATCGTGTGCGCGGCGTGAAAATATGTTGGACAATGAAGACAGAAACGAGAAGAAGAGAAACGAGAGGAAGCCGGTCGGAAATATCAGAGAAAACCACGGACGAAGGCGAAAGTGGACACGCGACTATTCCGTTCCAACGAAAGGAAACCGAGGCAGATAGGCAGAGGAAACGGCCTTGAAAAATAATAAATCCGGGAGGAAACGGAGCCAAGAATGGCGACCGGAAGAAAGAGTGCAGATTGGGCGACAAAGGTAATGAAAAAATCTAATATATGCCGCTAGAAAGAGAATACGTACGCGCGATGGTGGAACGTGCACGCTCGCGAAATAGTCGGAGCGAAGCAGACGGTGTGAGAACACGGAAGAAGGAAACAATGGCTGGAGGGAGAGAGAAAGGGAGAGAAGAAGCAAGAGAAGACACGGAAACGGAGGGACGAGAAGAGAAACCGGAAGAGACAGAGCAAACAGAAGGAAGAGGATGTGAGAGGTCGAGAGGAGGAGTAACTTCCTAACAAGGCGGTTAGTTGCGGCTTAGTAACGCTATGAACGCGAAATATTGCTAGCTGGCGCGCTCCTCCTTCCATCTTCTCTCTATCTCTGGCTCTTTCCCCGATGACCCAACCAGCCCGTAACCTGTGTGCCTGTCTGTGTTCACGAACGCTTAATGCTGAAATACTGCTACACGTTACTCTGCAACTTCGACATTTCGATAATCGATTTCTGTACTTATCCGTACAATATCCTCGCGACGCCTTCTTCACTCTTGAGAATAATTATTAGCCAATCTCCTTCGAGGAAAAAAGTGTCGTAGTATGAGTGCGCGCGAGAATCACCCGTCTAGGATATCTTTGTTTCGGACCAAATTTTGGACAAATTTTCCGTTAAAATGGTGGCAGACCGTAGGCCATAGTTTCTATATTCTTCGCAAGATACAAGCAATCCAACAAGAGATACATCTTTTTAGCGATCTCCTCGTCTTTAACGTCTTTGGAACTTAATTCCTTGATTCAACTGGAAAGTGCAGTTGCGTAATCCGGTTAATAAACACGTAGGTAACTTGAAAGTGTGCCGGATCACGTGGAAATTATTTTGATTAAGTGGCACGATGTTTCAAAGAAACTAAATCCACTCATGGAAACTTAAATTATAAACAATTCTCGCGTTAAACAAGTTTTAACAGAGAGGACGCTCGATTCGGGTCTTCGTCAACGACGATTAAATAAATATCAAGATCCGTCTATCTCGCAGTAAAACTTTTTATTTTCACGAAACGTTTCCTAACAACTTTTCACTCTCGAGCTTGACCCGTTCCTCGGGACAGTCCTTTCGTCTTAATTAAGAAGCAATTCGGCGGGAGAATAATGTTTAACGCCGGACGAAGATCAAAGCAGGCCACGGCGAAGAGCATCGAGAGTTTCCGCGCGACATACAATTTTCTTTGAGAAAACTTCTGCAACTGATTCGATTACATTCAAACGATACACATCCTTTGACTACGCGATCCAATTACTTGCGACGCTCGTTGCGATCGTCCCGACAATTAAGAGTACAAAAATTTATCTGCCTTTGGCCCGTTCACTTATCGTTAGATTCCTGATCCGATCCTCGATTATTTCTCTTTTTCAGCCGCTTTCGAACCTGTTTCCCTCCCGCTGCGATATCTGCAGCAGGTATATCCATCGTGACGATACGCCACGTTTCAGGGTAATCGTCGAAATAGATTACAAAATACTCTCTTTGCGTTTTCTTTTCCTTTTTTGATTAGGGATTACTACACATCTTCGTCGCAGCACAGGAGGTAGAGATAACATTTTGACACAATTGGAAACGAAAGAATGCTTCTTGCCTCAAAATATGCAGAAAGTTTTTTGGGAAAATCGAGTTTGAAAACGGTGTTTCGATTTAACTCTTTCCACTGTACGATAATTTCGACCGTAGTCCTAATGTCTCGGACAATTACAGAAAATCTGCAACGCGCTCGAACAATCCACGAACCACCGAACTCAATTATCTGCTTATTTTTCTAACAAATCAAATAGAGAAAGCAAGCGTGTTTAATTGCTGGACTTTCAGTCCTGCAGAGAAATCCAAGCAATGAAAAAATAAAAGACACGAGAACGAGAGAAACAATAGAGCGTCTGACTCCGCTCGCGATTCAGGTCGGATATAGTTTTTATTTATTTACACAAGGGTCGGCCACCCTTAGACCCGACACAGGATCGCAATGCCGCTCGGTTTATATTTTATTCATCCCTTATTGAATTCGAGCTCAATCTCGCGAAAGTGTCTCCGCCATGGCCCTTTCCATTCTCTCCCTCTCTTCGCTCCGTCTGTTCTCCTTTCGATCGTTATCCTTTCTCTCCCTTTCCCGTCTCTCTGTCTTCTTCGTAGATAGGTATTCCAATCTCCCTACATTTCCTTCACCCTGCTTCCATTCCTCTTTGCTTCTTTTCTCGTTTTCTTTCTCTTCCTCTACTGTCAAGTCGCCGTGACACTCTGCGACGGCGTTTCTCTCCTTTCCCTTTAGATCTGCGCGCGACATCCTCGCTTTTTCACTACCAACATCGTTTCGGAAGGGAAGGTATCGTCGATCTATCGAGTCTTATCGACCAAGAGTAAAGGAGGTGCAAACGTTTTCGCGATCTAATCGTAGAATGGCTAGAGGTTAACCGGTTAATTTGGTCGATGGTAAAGTTAGAAACGAAGGAATGTTTAACAAATGCAAAAATTAATTATCCTAACGAAGAAGTCGGTTAATTACTCTAAGTGAATTTTTAGTTATATACGATTGGAAATAGATTTACCATACTCGTGAAAATAAAACGAGGCCGAAATTTAGAAAAAGTCGAAAATAGGTTCGTTATAGGATTATAAGTTGGAGGGTTTTTAGGTCTTCCGGTTTATAGGGCTTTAATAAAGTCAAAGTTCAAGGTAGTTGAGAAAGTTCGCTCATCGAGCTTTGAAACGCTTCCGAAGAAAAAAGAGCATTTTAAACCTTAAGTTCTCATAATTTTCCCAAGCTGCGTATTTGCAAAAGATTCTAGACGAAAGTTAAATTCTCTACATATAATAAAATTAACCATAGATACTCGGGAAATATACGATAGAAGTATCAAAATTTCAAATATACGAGGTGCTTCGAAGAAAGGAAATTTATCTGGAAAAAAACTATTTCGCGCGCAACAACCTATTGCTTGCAACTAATTCTAACGCTACGCGACACTTTTACACACTCGCCTAAGTACATCACGCGGTAATTACGTGTCAGAAAATCCGGATGCTCTGCACGAACATCGCGAAGACTTTAGCCTTGCCTTCTGTGTGACACGTATTCCACTTGTTACAAGTGTCTGCTTTATCTTGCCGCTCTTTTTATTTCTACCGAGCTTCCTCGCCGTACAACTTCTGTCAGGAAGTTTCCGTCCAGGATCTCTCCATCCAGACTCGTTCCTCCTCTTTTTCTTTCTTACCATAGAAGGTTACGACGTCGGTTTCTTCTTTTCACGAAACGCGGTCGATCAGCTCTCGTCCAGGGCCAGAGGAAGGTCTGAGCGACAGAGCTTCGAAGCTGCTAGCGTGTATCAATATTTAATAGCGTCTGGATACGAGTACTGTCTCGATACTCGTGAAATTGCAAGGCGAGAATCCATCCGGTAGGTTGAGGTAGCGTAAACGCGAGAAAGCGCGAGTACTAGTAATGGCATCAAGTACAGTGTAAGTAGGTTTCGATCTAACTCCACGGTGTGAGTATTAAAGAAAAAGAAAAAGAAAAGAAAGAAACTTATGCTCTTAAGCAGATTAGTAGCTAGACGAAATACATATATATTGAAGCTCGCTGTAAACATTTTGCGAAACGCAGGTGATGCTTTCAAGCATAAGTACGTGTAAATTTGTATTTCTCATAGTTCGAGTTATACCGACGTCGATCCCATCGCTAGCGAGCAAGAACGGTAAATAGACAAAAGGAGTAGGGAATTTCATCGTTGTCCGAGCTCACGCTAGGCTCGCGTCTCGGCTAAGCAGTCTTGAGAGGATAAAGGAATTAAAGATCAAACGACGAGGTTCGATGAAATATTCAGACGGAAACATCGTCCTTCCGCGATCATTAAATCGCGCGGACCGTACGACACTGAGTGCTACGAATCAGGAGTATTAAGGGATGAACGCGAACGAATGGAACGTCGCCGCGTGAAATATAAATAGGGGTGAATTATTGAGCGGGGGAGAGGCAGATGCCAAAAATAATAGCGTAAACGCTCGTTGCGCGCTGTGTGCATTCAAAGGGAAATTGTACGGGTACTTGAGCACCAACCGGAGAAGTTCGTTTTGGAAATTAATCGACGGCTGTCTAGCTCGAGTCTATTATGAGTCGAGCTTCTAATTTCTAGCGGAAATGCAGGAATTTCGAAGTTATAACGAGATAAAGAATCTGCTTTCGAATTATTCCGGATTCAATAGAATTCTTAAAATATAGTTTATGTTTCCTGATCTAAGAGAAACATTCACATTAAGAATATTTGGAATATTCCGATTTTGACTTAGGAGCATTCGACAAATGGAAGTAAATCGAATAATTTCTCGTAATCGTAATCGTAATTATTGACATAATGTTAAGATTCATAATGTTTTAGTATATGTTCCGTGGCTTGCTGCGAGGATCATTATGCCCGTGATAATTATACTTTGCTTAACTTACGGAGTTTCTATTAATATAATACTTGCGTACGACAGCATTTTATTTTAAACGTGACTCGTACGGTAAGTACGTGTCTCGCAAGGATGAAAAGAAGTAAAACAGGCTTAAACAGGCTTAAACAGCCTCGGTCAAATGGACTCGGTTAATAACAAGATTTACGTGTTTCATAACGGAAAACTTCGCCACCTCGAAATAAGATTTAAGTTTACAGCTGTTACGGCGTCACGTGTTTGACTTTTCATATTCTTCGCTCGTTCCTTATACAACAATGTCTTTATATTTTCCCATTTTTACGTTTCTCGACGTTCGTACCATCAGCTCAAAAACTAACAACGATAAAATAAAGGCAAGAATCCTTGTATCTTCTACCGTGTATATTAAAATCGAATCGAATAGACTAAATACAAGAGTAAATTGGTTTCCGATGCTCGTAAAACACGAAACACTAACTTTACAGGAAAAGAGTATTTTCAGAAGTGCATACGTATTATGGTAAGCAACGGAGATAAAGATATAAAAAGGTTAAAAGATATCAGACTAAAGCACGAAATAATAGAAGAGCAAATGTTTCCACCCACCTCTCGCAGCACATCTAAAAGGAACAAGAATGTCGATGTATACGTATTTGCGCACACATTAGTCTCCTAGCATCGTCGATGGGGTGCGAATAATTTGCAAGTTTCCACACGGCGACAGGTAAAATGGCGGGCATAGAGAGTTCCTCGCGCTATAACCTGGCTCGCGAACGAACCAGCCTGCTTTGGCTGGCGGATCGTTTTACACGACGCATAGAGACGCCAAAAACACGTACAGACAGCGGAGTGGCTCGCAATTAGGGAACAAGAGGATGCTCATCTAGAAAAGAGAGAGCACGACTGCGAACCAAAAAGAGGGTGGCACAGAGCTGAAGTCCAAAGACAGAGAGAGAGAGAGAAAGAAAGAGAGACACGGTCTCGACTTGTCTATCGAACAAGGCGTATGGAAAGAGACGGAGGAACAGAGTCGGTGCATGCTCGAAAGACAAGCTCACGGCACGAGGGCCAGCAGAAAGAGAGACAGGGAGAGGAAGAGAGATCTGGATGAGGCGAATTCCAAAAGAGATGTGCTTTTAATTATACTAACGCCCGGTGTCCGATTAAATGAACGGAAGAGCCAAACTCACGAAGCGCAGTGCAAATTTAATTATAGGGAAAAGGGCAGGCTAGAGAGGGCAGAGGGGAAGGAACGACACAACGAGAGAAAGAGAGAGAGAACGATGCCGATCCTGGTTGCCGCCTCTGTGCTGGATGTGCTTCTGCTTCTGCTTCTGCTTCTGCCGGCTATGCTGCTGTACCCCCGTGCACCCGTGTACCCGTGCACGAGAGTAGACTGGACGAGGTAGAAATCCAAGTATTTATATGACAGCAGTTTGTTTAGGCCGCTTATTAATGGGAGAGAAGAGGGTCGTTGTAATTAAGGGAACCCGGATTCCATCCAGTAGCACAGGCACCCTTCGAGGATGCGCCTGAGAATATCGTCGTTCTATCCGACGGCAACGTGTTCTTATGCTTTCCCTTCGCCTTGAATCTCCTCCTCTTCTTTATCCCTTCCACCCCCTCCCTCTCTCTCCCTCTCTCTTCTCTTTGTGCAACCCCCTGGTTGCACTACTCTTTCTTTCTCGCGTGCTCTTCTATGGCTTTCGTCTATAACGCTCGTTCCTTCTCTCCACTCGTGCCAGCTCGATTTTCTCCATTCCTCTCTCTCTCTCTCTCTCTCTCTCCCTCTCTCTCTCTCTCTCGGTCTCTGGCTTCTCTGGTCCGTTTAAATTCATCGTTCCGCCTCTTCTACACTCGCATAGACGTCTGAATTGTCTTCCGACGAAAAACAAAGCGTATTCAACCGCCGAACGAGCTTTCGTCTATATGCATACCGCTACACCCTTCGCTTCGAGTGTCTCACGATGTGGCATAAAACACTCTGATTGTCTCTGCCTTCTTCGTTCTCCGTTCTCCTTTCTCGACCTCTACCCCCGTAGCCTGTTTTGATTTCATTGCGGTCGAGGGCTAACGAAATTTATTTTCGTCAACGGACGTACGTAGCCAGGGGGTAAAAAGTTTAGGAAATGGGATTTTCATGCGGTTTCGTAACTTGTCGAAATTTCGTTTGCGCAATAGAACGCCACGTTAACGTTGTTTTTCTCGTCGATCCTCCCGATGTGCGAAGCTCGAAAGATCGTTCCATAATTCTGTCGCAAACGGTATCGGGTTGTTTTCAAACTTCATAGGAAAATCGAAGGAAATTTTTTAGTACCGTACCATTTCTTTTCGTTCTTTTTATCTGATCGCAGCTGCGATATTCGCGAGTTCGCAAACGCAGGGTGATATCTGAATGTTCAACAACAAACCAAGGAAAAAGAGAAATAAAAGTAAAAAGAGGAGGGACGTGAGAAGGAAAGGGGAAACGATAAAATATAATCAAGCATAGAATGGTTCGATCGTCAAAGGCAACGGTATCGCTAATTTCCTACGAGCACACAGTAATCACGGCGCTTCTTGCCTGTCTCGATTCTCGTTTCGTTACCTATCGTTAACGAAATTCCCTTTCCGCAGTGGGGGAAACAAAGCGTATTCAAAGCAACGGCTTGCCGTTTATATGCATACAGCACTGTCGGTTCTCGTCTTTAAATGTCTCTCGCGATGGAATAAAATACTGATACCCACTCTCGCTCTCTCTCCCCTTTTCCTCCATTTCTTTTTGCTTTCCTGCTTTTTTTAATCCTCTCTCCGTTCGTTTCTCTCGTTTCTTTCGTTCTCACGACGTGTTCCGTGAAAGAGGGGAAAAACGGAATTCGTTTAACCGCCATCGAATACATTTCTTTCGACGGTAGACGTCAATTAACTGCACCCGATTGAAATTGACGTTAAACGAGAACTCACGAAGGGAATAGGAAAGAGGGTGTGGGAACGGGGGCGTAAAGAGGATAGAAAAGGAAAGAGGTATGACGCGAAGGGAGAGGAACGAGAGTCGAAACACACAGGATGAGTTTACTCCATTCAATTATGCGACTCAAGTGGACACGATGGTTCGGTGAATGTCACGTTTCGCCACGTTTATGCGGTCGCGTCGACGTTTTCCCTCGAAATTCAATCGACCCTTTTATATTTCGCATCATTTGATTAATTGGTCGTGCGTTATCATCGGACGAGACTCGGGGCTACACACGCGAAAATTCTCCGCCGATCGGTGCAAGTGTGAACACAGGCAAATGCTCTCATCTTTTACAGATGACTGTCGTGAAATTCATACGCGGCGACATATATTTCCATCTTTTCCGTTTACTTCGACCTTGCAGTTCCCTTGGCTCGTGAAAATTTCGTATTTTTCGACGATTTGTTACATCGCGATAAGCAATTGTCTGTGTTAAAGTTGAATTTCGAAGTACACGATCTAATAAGTTAAGTAATCTATCGCGGTTCGATTATTTCTGTCGTACAATAGTACAGAGAAGAACCAAATTTTTCAAAAATTCCAGGAAGCATCGAGTGGAACGGTCGTTAAATCGCGGCGCCGCAAAATGATCGTCTCTAATTCTATAAACGATAAATCCTGCGGCGTAAGATTTAGACCGTGCAATTTCCGGCCGTTTCCGATCTACCACCTCGTTACGTCCATCGGTGGAACATTTTAAACTCGTCTATGACCCGAGAAGCAGAAAGAACGGCGAGTACAGTAAGAATAAGGAAGAAAGACAGACGATTCAGCAGCTCGAAAATGCGATTCGTTATATGCGCAATTAGCGGAAGGATGGTAATTAGCCGACAACGATATCGCGTCTCGTCGATCGCATCGAACCCGAAGGATGCAGCGGAATTTTCCGGCCCGTTTCGCAGCGAAGACTTAAAGCCGTCTAGTCTAGAATAACAGCCGTTAACGCTCTCCAACCGACATCCACGAAGTTTCTAGGAAATTTCTAGAAATGTTAAAATAGTCGGTACAACGAAACCACCAATCACACTTGTTTCCGTCGCTACTTTCGATCTTCACTTTCTTATTTTACAAACTGTCTCTTCCGATTCTTTAGTTTTCAACAGCCATCGATCAAGAATATAGTACGTGCAATTATTACAATTATCGATTCACGATTTTCAAATTAAATCGAAATAAATCGAATAATCGTAATCGATTATCGCCTTTATTCTCACGAGCAAATCAAACACCATTTGTAGAGAGTCAACGCGAGCAAACCAATGATTTCCTGGCTCGCTCCCTCCTTTCTGGCTCTGGCTCACAATCAGTGTTGCGGACGCGGCTTAAGGTGGTCAACGAAGCGTGTATCCGTGGGCACAGCACGACGAGCGAACGGACCATCAACAGCCAGCCACTCCTGCTCAACGTCGGAGGCAAAATAGGCGGAAGCCTCGTGTACCGTGCATGTTACACACGTCGCCAACGTCTGCGGCTAGTACATAGGTACACTCGCGTCATTATTACGTCTTTCGAGATTACCGCAATTGCGTTGATAAACGCTCCAGCATGCATTCAGCTCGGTGACTCTTCCTAAATTGAGGCTTTCAGCCCCCCCCTCTCTCTCTCTCTCTCTCTCTCTCTCTCGCTCTCGCTCTCTCGGTCTCTGGCTGAAGCTCGTGGAAAACGGATCGAGCTGGTTTTCCGGCAGAAATAATGGACGATTCGGAGCTGGACCGTGACGTGGCCGTGGAGGATGCGTCCGTGGCTAGGCTGCATCCGTTTTGTGTTTTCCGCGGTGATTTTGGTCGGCATAGCGGCTGTGTGGCCCACGAATTACGGTTGGATACGAGTTTGAGATGTAGACGAGACTGGGATCGAACCAGGAGAGATTTCGTTAGAAATTTTTTGCACTTATGTGAATATTTTCTATAATTTATGCGATCTTTAAAAATCAAAGTTCCTGCATATTTTTGAAGTCTTTGCAAGTTTCGCAATTTTCTAAAGCTCTCCTCCACGATGTCTACCACTTATTCCGCGTGAGCGAACGTTCTTGTTTATGAAGCAAAAGTTACATGGCCAAAGCAATCACCCACAATGGACGTTTAATCTTTGATGCGGAGCATTTCGATCTTTCCAAATTGAAATATTACATTTAGGAAGCTGTCGTACGAATTAAAACGAAATATATTTGCATTAAGATTAAAAACATAATGAAATCTTTCATAACGGAACTTTAATCCATATCTCTGTTTCTATAAAATTAAACGTGGAAAACTCTTTCTACTTAGTAATTTCGTAGGATTTGAATTTGCATTTCAAATAATTCCGTTAGTCGAAGAAGACAGATTACTTTAACCGTAATTTTAATTATACTCTCATCTAATTTTCAGTATCTGATACGCGTCAACGCGTCTTCAAATTCAAAGCATCAAGAATCTCCATTTGCGATTAAAGTGGAAAATCTAATGCTATCGTCGCCGAAACGAGGCGCATCCTCTCCTAAAATCATTCATGTAATTCCCAGCCAGCGACCCTATCAGTTCGTTCCCAAGGAACGTGTAAAGATAAGGCGACACATACGTACCGTATGAATATGTATACTCGACGAGACGCGAACACAAAAAAATAATGCGCGCGATAAAACGTGCAAATGAACGATACGAGTGGGAACAAGTTGCGCGAATGCAAATATTCGTAACTCGTTAGCGAACAGGAAAATTACTGACCTCGGCTTGTAGATACTTTTTCGAAAGTACGAACGTTTCCCCTATTCGCGTTAAAAATAAATAGCCGAATCCAAAGAGTAAAAAAAAAAAGATCAAGGAAATGTTTACTCTATGTCTCGAGAAAAAGTAAAGTTTTAAGAATGCTCGCAGAAAATACACCGTGGAATATCTAAAGGTCTTTAAATAAAATTTCAAGTAGATTTCTAACAAAATCCTAAAGACGTCCTTAAGTAAGTTTTAAGGAAAATTTAAACAAATTATAAAGGAGATTCTAAGAAGTTTCGGAAAGTTTCTAAACAAATTCTTGAGAAAATATCGAGAGAACGTTAAGAAAATCGTATAAAAATTTTAGTGGAAGATGAGCATTTAATAAACATGTAATACGCTTACTAATTATTTTCGCTAAAATTTAATCGAAGAAAAAATACTTGCCGATTTCAACGCGAAATCAAGTTGCCATCGATATCCGGTGATTTTTTTCGTTGTTGAATTTTTCAAAGATAGCTTCTCGTCCCTTGGAGTCTTCACGGCCAAATACTTATTCCGATACGCGTATTTCCCACGAGAAATAGTTCTCCAGACTCCGTATCTGTGTTCTACAGCTAACCGAACACGTTGCAACGTATTCTTAATTGAAAAACATATCGTCTACCTTTCTGATTCATAGGAAAGATGTTTTCTCGTTGCGTTGTCAACGAATTTAATTGTATAATATACGAGATAAAACACGGTCATGTCGGGAGAAACTGGCTTCAGAATGTCAGAAACAATTTTGCAAATATCGCGGAGTAAAGTTTCGGCTTCTCGTGCGTGAGAAGAGCTTGTTCCGCGAAACTCCTTGATGAATTCTCCGAACGAAACGAGACAATACTTCTGTATAATATACCTTATTCAATGTCTAGTCTGGTGAATCCAATTATTTATGAATTGCATTATAATTGTAAAATATATTCCATTTTCTAGTTCAAACGAATAAAGATCGCACAAGTTAAGAATAAACTATGATAGCATAGCAGCATAATTTTCTTCTTCGATACTGGACTAATCACACCAAGTTAGTCCAATCAATTTCTTCACCGGAGAATATAAAAACTCGCGTTAGAAAGTTTCCCTGGAAAAGGAATCCTGTCAAGTAATCAACGAGAAGACGTCTCCTCTGCTCCCAGAACGCGGGTTGGACAAGTGTTAAAGGCGAACGCTAGAAAATTCCAGTTCATCGAGGGTAAAAACGCTGAAAGACGTGTTGCCAAAGTACTTAACGAAGAGGAAGTTCGGAGCCATGACAACGACGACGACGACGACGACGACAACGACGACGACGACAGGAACTTGCCAAAACCCTGTTGTAAGAGGGCTATGTACACTGCTCCCCATTAAAACGAAATGCTGTTTCGCTATTCGCGGTGCACCATTAGGCGTATGGAAATGGCGCATAACCCGGACGATAAGTGCGGAAGGGGTTGAGAAATGAGGAAGTTTCCCCACGGTAACCGTCTCGGTTCTTCGGCTTATCTTGGGTGACTCGTCGACATACATGTCGTCCTTATCTTCTTCGTACCATATTACACGCTATATACAGCCTTGGTCGGCTATCTTTAAGTGAGAAAGCTAGCACGAGGCTTACAATGAAGGACCAGGTCGCGCCAGGCATAAGGCGTTCCCCCCTTCCTTTCCTTTCCTCAGTCAGATTAGATTTTTAATAACCGTAACCTCGCGCTCTTTCATTTCGCCCAATGTCCCTCGATCAACTTACTGTTTCGCCGTATTTAGAGTACAGAGGATTACAAAATAGCGGGTTGTCGTTACAACGCGTGTAATCTTGTCGTTAGTTGTTCGCGATTGCTGCAACTTTCGAGTTTTGTACGTCTGCGCTGATTATTTCGATCGAAGAGTCGCCTTACTAATTAGAAAGCTAAGACTACGTAGAATGACGAATGCACAATGGTCGTTTATTAGTATGAATATTGCACCTAAACCTGAGCAACACCGCGATACGGACGAAGAGACGCTTACTGGCAAACAAATTATTCCAGTAAAATACACAGTTAGTTTACGTTTTATAACATCGTTCGAATAATTACGCATCGCATTGTATCTCGATGCACATCCATGTTATTCCAACAGAAATATTTGCAACGGTCTATGCGAACTATGCAGTTCGAAGTTATGTTCCGAGAAGTCAGCAAACGTTTGATTAACCTCGGTCTTCTTCAAACACCAAGTTATTAGTCTTTCGCTGAACAAACGTACATTACAGTTAGTAACAATAACTTATTCAACATTTTTAGTTCATAAGCAACTAAACGTCAAGTCTCTAAACGTTAACGTTTGAAATATTTCCTTCTACAAGATCTATCGTTAAAGCATTGCAGAATACATATTCAAACTCAAAATTAAGGAAGAAATCCGTAGATTATACATAAAGTAGAAATCGATTATTTTGCTTCGTCGTCGGTGTATATTCGTTCTTTTCGTTACCAATATGATACATCACCCATCCATCGCACGCGTCCCTTAGGTGATCGGAAGTTTCACCTACGCACGTAATCGATCACAAGCCGCGAAAACGATCGCCATGTTCTCTGACCGGTGAACCGAACCGTGAAATTACCACTACAATCGTAATTGTCGGTTTCATTGCTCGTGCATCGTTAAACCGATTCCATCCTATGTACGTTACGAAAGAAATAATCTACGACTATCACATGGTACTCCTTTTAACGTGTTTCCCGTCAGAAACTTTGGAAAAATCCGCAAAATATTTGAGCATTGTTGCAATACGGATACGAAATATATTTCTAAAAATTGCGTTGCATCGTGTTCTCACGATTATTTAATGACAAATAAGGGTTCGTCCTATTGAGACGAGAGCAACGTACGAAAAACGTGCGCGATAATGTGCGTAATCTTGAAAATTTCCCAATGCCCAGGATCACTGCCTAAAGTCATGGTATCAAAAATCATTGTCTGGTAGGGAGAAACTAATGATCATCCTTTAACGATGACATGCTGCATAATTCGATCGGACGGATTGGGTCGAACGATCCACATGTTAGACTCTGATTAACATACTCGAGTCAATCGATCGCGGTGGATTCATCAGAGTAAGTGAGACCACTGAGAACCGCGATGTCGATATTCCGCGGCCGAGAATTCGGCTCACAGCTCACGGTATCCCCTGGAATGTGTTTAATTGAAATTACGGCCTGTGCGTCTTGTCGCATTGCTGATACGCGCCTCCGTGTTTCTCCTAATGTCTTTCCAGAATGACGTGTCCCGAAGGATTTGTTGGGAATAATTTGATCGAAGCGAACAATGGCTGCCCGAGTGATTTTAACCGAAGCTATGTTTTCACCTGCATCCGAATACGCAATATTATGTTTGAAATCGAAATTCAACGATCATTCGATGTTTCATATTTCGTTTCCAACTTCTTAGATATTTTTCCGTTTGTCGTGTACTTGTACAGAAAGTATTTGATTTACACAGCTGTATCTATTGCCTTTTACGTTGCTTCTCCGTTGATAAATCCTATTACTAGCTCTCAATTCGGAATAAAATATTTTCGAATTTCGAAACTCGTAGGATAAAGTTCTAGGTTGCGTCGTGGAAAACCTGTAGGGAGATGGGCGAGATCTAAAGTCAAAAACGCGAGTGTATTAGAGATGTTTACGGGAAGAGAAATCCAGTGATGTTTCACAAGGTAACGGGGGATCAATTTCGAGGTAAATATCGATGTGCCGATGTAAATATGTTTACCGTAACATTCTGTCGCGATCCATCACGAATCAATGCTGCCCCGCTAATTAATCAAAGCAATATCACTGGCAATAATCAGTCGATGTAATTGCAGCCATGATTAACGCAAAACGACGCCGATTAACGATCACAAACATGTTCATATAGTTCGAATGGAAAGCAAACGCGTTTGATTTCCTCGTGCTCGAGCAACTAGAAACGCTAAATACACCAAATGTGTAGAGAGAATTCCACTTTCGAATATGGAATTAATTTTTAGTCAGATATCTCTTCGATATCCTCGTGGAAATGTTGAACGTCGTGTCTGCTGTTCCGGACGAATTAATTAATTCATGCTTTTGCATCTGATTCACGTGAATATAATATATTCCGTCTTTCGCTTTGTTGTTGCAGACTCCATGCGTTTCATTTTTATCATTCTGCAGGGCCGACCGTTTCTTCCGATGCAATTAACGAATAAGATTTCGTTTTATTTATTTATTTCTTTAATAAAACTCGGAAATATTATTCGTTGATCTAATTCCACTTTTTCAAAAGCGTGTTTTATAATTTTTGTCAAAATCGTCGTTAAGTCGCGCTGTACTTTAAAGCTCTTTTCTTTGTAACTTGAAATCGGTTGTATCGCGATAAACACGAAACGTTTTCTCTCAAAATTTATACACTCGTCTGTTACACGAAGATCTCTTCGCGAGAAATATTTACTTCTAATTATAACATATTAAGATGAGCAAAGCATAACAGTGGCTGGAAGTAATATTTCCTTTGCTAAACTCGTTGCAAGAATAGACCGCATCTGGCAACAGCTTCTCGCGATAACGCGAAATACACCAAAGTTCAAGGATCAACTTGACGAATTTCTGACGCCATACTAACTGACGCTTATTGACGCGAAGTGACTACATTAGATATTATAGCGTTCAATGGAGTAAGGGTAATCTTAGTTCGTGCTTGCCAAGCGAGCAAGTTAAACTTGCGTGCATTTAAACTTGGTCGAAACAGAAAGTGAACGAAGCGATGAATAACAATTTGGAAAGATAACTTCTAGAGCAAAGCTGCTAATTACGCAAACTTCCAGTGTCTTCGCGACGAGAAACCCGATTGTTGCATTCCACGTTTGAAAGAAGTAGAATCTAAATAGATATTTGTTCCACTCCGCTTCAACGTTAATCGTAATATTCTCAATAAATAATTTTATTTTTACCTACAAAATGTTTTGTGATCTCTTTCTTTCTATCGTTCCGAAGATAATACTTCAAACTTTCTTACCAAATATCGCAGATATCGAGTAGATTTCGTACGGCTCGAGAGCAAGTAGAACAAGGTCGATACATGTCAGCCAGACGTATTTACGAATATTTATATTTATGAAATTTTCGAATAGAGGTGTACTGCATAGTCGTATAATCGCGTAAAATAGCGTTAATTATTGTTACATTTATTCGTACAAATAAATATACGTTCTTTGAACTTAAAGAGAAGAAAACAAAACGATATTATGAAAAATCAAAGCGTCAACCGAAATTACGCAACCGTATCGAAAGTTTGTTACTCGAGTTATCGATCGCGAACGAACGGTAACAAATTATCAATAAAAAGGTAGAAAAGCAAGAAGCTTGGTCAAGTCGATCTCGCGTGGCGTGAATCGAGACAAAACAGTGTCGCGTGGATGGTGGCCGATGCAGTCGAGTATGGAGCAGAAAATGCCGGTCGCCTGATGTGCACACGTAGCAAATGAATCGCTCGGTTTAACGCTGTAATCACGAGGCAGCTCGCACACGAATCAGGACCTGTGATCCGCAGCACGCATGTAAACGTACGCGATTACCTACGTGAGCTTGCTAGGTACACACGATAAATACACCGACGAAGACGGAACGAGCAAACGTCCGTGCAAGACAGAGATGAAAAACGGTTGGAGAGGGTGAGCGTAGCAAACTGGGAGAAGGGGGGGGGGGAAGTAGCTTCAGGTTGAATAAAGCACGGAAGGGTTCAAACCGCATAATCAACACCGACGCTAATTGTGAGAGCGGAACCTCGAGATTCTTCGTTTACGGTTGCGACCGCATCGCGTCGCGTCATCGTTACGCCAAAGGAACGATTTTTCTTTTGTATTTACGTGAAATTTGCGTGCGCCTTCGCTTTAGGAAATTGTCACGCGAGACAACGACGAATGTTAAAACGTATACCTTGTAAAATCTACGACGGATACAGTCTTGGCAATTTGCTTATTTCACCGGTCCTTCGTTCTTGCAACTGAAATTAATTTTTTCGAAGTGAAACTATTAAAACGTATATTTTATAAACGACGCGTCATTGCGTGCTTTTTATTAATAAAAAGATAAAATTTTTTTAGGGATGAAATTCGTCAAACCGAAGGAAGTCTCGTAGAACGTACAACGATCGATAATTGAGCGAGGTAAATTGATTGCCTGGAAACAAACGTTTGCTGCGTGCACGAATTTGTATGCTCCTCGCTGCTCGTTTCAACCGTTCAGGAAGTAATGAAGTTGTAATCGATGTAACGTTTCAGCGTAGAATTGGAAATTAACAGTTTGCGCAACGAAAGACGAATAATAAGTTCTAGGTTAACGTATTCCATTCCATTCTCTTGCTCTGATTTCGATTCCCCTGGAAATTTTACGCGAGTCGTTGCTTCGGGGCATTGATAGATTCGTTCAAACATTCCGCTTTGTGCTTTATATCGTTGTAAAATTGATATTTGGTCTTCAGTTTCCGCCACAATCTACACGTTTGGCTGATCCGTTCCAATCTTTTTGACCTTCCTTGGTCGCACGATCCCTGCACGCAATTAGCTTCCGACACGTCGAAACTTAAATTCTCCACTTTCGTCTCAACTTAGTCCCCGTTAGCAACGTTATCGACGAATTTCCATTTGTCAATGTGCGGTATACTTACGCACGTATAAATAAAACGACGGCAGTTTGTCAAACGCTAAATAATCGACTGGGCGTAGTTGACGAGAGGCAGCAAACGGTAATTGGACAAACTGTTCATGAGCGGTGCCGTGCATGCCGCGCATTCGTTCGCGATGTTCCTCGTTGCGATGCAATTAATTCGAACGGACCCTCCCCGTTCCTCTTTCCTCGCGAGCGTCTACATCGATTTCAAGTGTACGATATAAACCTGATCACGGAACGGCTCGGCCAAACAAGCCTCGCGAGAACATGGTTCGAAGTTGCGCTGCTACCCTCCTCCTCAAGTTTCAGCAAACTTTTAGAGTTTAAGAATATCAAGGTGTTACAAGAAGATCGCGTGTTGCCCGGCACCAATGTCCCTGCTTGTTTAGCGTAATCTTTACGAGACGATGAATCATCCCATGAGATATCGTGTTCGTGGTGGTTCCGGCAAATACTTTTGTTAGTCACGATCACGTATCGAAGCTTCTCTAGTAGAATATCGAATGCGCGAATTTTCGATTCGACGGACTCGACGTGACGTAAATATTTCTAAAGATTTAGAAAGAAAAATTTCTAGAGCTATAAAACGATAACAACGATTCGTAAAATCTGGATAATAATTCGATCGATAAAGAATCGGGATAATTTAACGATAATATAGAATGGTTAAACATTCTATGACGATTTATGTGTTTACAAGCTCTTTCGCATAGCCAAGAAAATCGTAGAAAGTAGGAGGAGACGGGAGGTTCCGTTTTGAACTTGGTTTTCGTAACGTAACATGGAACACCGGCGCAAAAATAAAAACCATGTTCGAAGTAATATCCATTCACGAGATTAAACCACTACTTCCCAATTGCGTAAGACCCAGTTTTCGTACGATATCTAGAGTTCGTATATGTCTCTACGTTTGCCTTTACATTCGAAAACCTATCCAATTAATTTGTAACTCGTGCTGGAAATGGCGTCGTGTCTTTGCTATTCTTTGTACCGTCTTCCATCCTGGATTACGTTGGTTTATTTCGAAAATTCGTAAAAGCCCCAAAACGGCGTTCGATCTTAGACAGCTAATTTTGCTTTTTGTTTTCGGTTCCACTACCGTAGCATATCTTGAAAAATATATTTTCAGAACCTGATCTAAATCTATCCGAAACCATCTTTCTCGTCTAAATTTACGTAAAATCAAAGAATCGGTGAAAACCGACGCTTTTTTCACGAAGCATGTAGATCAGACGTTCTTCACACTTCGGTATATCCATTTTCCGCGCGTTAAACCGTACCCGTCAGTGCATCGATAAAAATTACAGTAGCCACACGACAGTGAGTGCGCTCGATGCCGGTAACCACAGTTTCAACGGCTCGTAGAGCACGACAATATGAGAATTTAATACCGTGTTCGCGGGCGCTGGTGAAATAACGCCGTAATAACTGGCTTGAACGGCAAATAGAAGTCGGCTGGTGGCACCCGTAGAGCTTCATCGAGTCGAACGACGACGAGGACAACCAAACGTTCTCCCTTGTATCGCTCGAATTTGGCCAAATGAAATTTCGTTAATTCACTCCCTTGTATCTGGCGCGGCGAGCACGATGCCGTGTAATTTCGCACGCACGTTTCTCAAGCAAATTGCGCGTATTATAACGTCCAGGAGACTGTTTAATTATCATTATCCTCTGCCGTGTTACGGCGACCGCCTCTTTTTCCATTAGCATATTGTGAAATTCTTCGAATACGGTATGGAGCGTATTATAGAGCCGCGGAGAGTGGGAAGTGCGAAGGAACGAATTGTTCGCGAATAACTCGAAATTGTTGTCCTGATAATATTGCGGTTTATGCGGAACAGACAGCGGAACAGAGTTTTCTAAATCGTTTTGAAAACATTTCAAGCGATGAATTTTATTTATCTATAGCGATTTCTACATTTGCGTACGTTTCATATCTGTACGTGTTAATTCGAATTAACTTTGCTTCTAGGCCGTATGTATATACCTATATTGAATAGAAAATATCTCATAGAAAATGTCAATCGCATTGATTTCAACCCTGCTCGGACATAATATAACAAATACGGTCCATCTCCCCTTACGTTTCCTTCACTAATCGTACAATATGTAATCAGGTTCGGTCGAAACTTTTACAGAAACTGTAACTATTTCGGTATCATTGATTCGTTAAATTTCTAGTTCAAACAGTTATAGCTGTATTTTAATGGTTCGTTCGATATTGTCGATCCTTTATAGAGATTGTACACGAAGTTCAATGGTTATGTTTCCAAGAAATGGAAGAAAGGACGAAATATGGGGTTTCTCGAGGGAGAACGACAGGGAAGGATCGGTTACAGACTGTTACGCTTTACGGTGCATTCGCGAATCGGTCGTAACGGGCGCAGCTGATTAAATTTCGCGCGCTATAAGCCACAGCTGGAGGCCGATTAAAGATCTTCGTAAAAATGAATTCTCGCACGGGCGAAACTGCCGCTACTCCGCTCCAGCGAGATGTATGGAATTTATATTCTCGTACGGTTTGCTCGTACTTTTATATTTTTTCGGGACACGTTGGAAGCGACCGTTTCTTGCCATGCTCGAATAACTGGATTTCAAGTTTGAGGAATGTGTCGAAGAACGAAACGACGAGAGGTTATTTCGTTGGACAAAGAGAATCGAGATTGGCTAGGAAATCTTTCGAGAAAAAGAATTCTGGTTCTACACGGTTAAAGGTTCGAATCTAATCTATCTTTACGCTCGAAGATATTATTTATATTCTTCGAAGTAATTTCTAAATATTCAAACCTGTTTCGCGTCTGGATTCACTTTTACCTAAAATTATTATGTTTTTCCTCGAGGTACGACGCGTTTCAAGTCAAATGACACGTGTACGAAGACGCTTTATTCGGAAATCGGGATATAAGGTGGTCGAGGAAAACTTAATCAAGTCGAGGCGCGTAAAGAAAGCTTCTTTTCCTTCTGCGAAAGATAGGAAGCGTCCCGGTGGCTCGTTTGAGCGCAAATCATCCAATCACGGCGGAAATTTCAATATTATAACGCGAAACACAACGCGTGTACGCGTGTTATTAACGATATTAATAAGTACACGAGACTACGTAGACCGAAGGGCCGGAAAAGGGACTCGGAGGATACTGGCCCGATGCCATGGAGAGGGAAACTCCGAGATTACGGTACTTATGGAAATTAAAACTGCTCCCCAACAAATATTGGCGCGGGGCGACTTACGAAACTCTGAAGTTTAATCTTGAATTTGATTAAGCTTGTTCGCTTGCTCGTTCGCGTCCCCCTCCCCTTCCCAATGGGCGGAAAAGCGCCGCCACTCTCGTCTTTTAGCCGCGTTTCGCAATTAACTGACCGTGCCTGACATTGGTCCCTAATAAAGCGGATACGTTTCGTCCATGGCTCGTCAATTGGACGATCGACCGACCTTACGTTTCATCGTGAATTACTCTACGATACTCGAGATAAAATGTTTGTATAACGTTCGTTCTGAATATATGGGCAACGGAAAATTATCGAAGTTTCGCTAATTAATCGAAGGTACTAATTACATTTGGACTAAAATCAACCTGACTGGAACTGATTCGTCCTTAACTATTAATTCTATAATTATGCAAGTTCTTGGTTAAGAAACAACTTGGTTAACGGGTTAAAGCAGATCGAGGCTCACTCCAAGAGATTAAGAGCATCGCGTATATCGGTTCAATGGACGAGCAACGATTCCACAAGCGAGTACCGCCCTTTTTCCTCTCGCAACGGAAGTGGCGGAGGCGGAACAAGAGCGCGTTAATAATCCGTGAGGATTGGCGCGATGAGCGGGTAACAGTAGCTGAAATTATCCGAAATTTCGCAGGAATTGGTAACGGAAGGGCGGTCCTCTGGCGCGCAGGAGCGAAATGGTCGCGGAGGGAAAGAGAAGAGCAGTGCATAATTTCGGTTCTCGCGCGACAAAACATCGCGGTCGACCCTTTGCGTAATTGGCGTCACACTGGTGTTTATGGCGCCACAACGAACCATGCGGCGGGCATTACGTGCACCCACAGCCACGCACACACCGCCACACCGTATACGCACGAGTATTCCGGTGTAACGTCCCGGTACAAGTAACGTTACGCTAGATAGGGTAGCGCACGAGGACGCGCGCGCGCTCGCTTCGCTGATATACCGTCGTTTTCCGCTCCATTCGTGTATTTACGCGCGTGCAGACGTTTCTGCACGGCCGACGGAACAAACACGGGAAACGCGACACGGCTGGTCACGCGGTTCACGCGAATACCGCGGAGCTACGCGACACCGCAAAACTGAAACTCCTCCCTCTGGCGTCGAACCGCTGCCATCGGACTCAGGTAACGCGGAGTACCCTCGGTTAACGAGTTCCCGACAAACGCTTCTACATCGTTTTCGAGGCTTCTGTTTATTACCACCGTAATTATATAAGTTTTATTCGTATTTGATCCAGTAACGAGTAAAATGTTCCTTCGTCCGATAATAGAAATCTATAAAGTGATTATTTAGCACTCGTGACACCAGTCATAAACAACCGATCGCAGATAATAAGCGGACGCGATACATTCTACCAGGCATCGACCACAGACTCGCATAAAGCCCTCGATGACTCTTGGAATCGCGATTCGTACGCGAGATACGTACAATCAATGTTTGCAGACGTTCGCCATACTCGCAGCTGCTCGAGCAACACGTGTGCAGCTGCATCGTGGCATCTCATAACGCGGTCGCTTCTCCACCATCCGCTACCCCCGGAGTCGAGCGAACGTAAAACCAAGAAAAAGAAGCGCAACCGGCAGGAAAATAGGGACAACGGAGATTCATATGCACGGTAGAACGAGGAAAGTCGAACGAGGGAAATGAGGGAAAGGCAAGTGCAAGAGAGAGAGAGAGAAAGAGAGAGAGAGAGGGAGAGAGAGAGAAGGAGGAAGAGAGAGAGAGGGCGTTCAAACACTGATAAGAGACTCAATTATCGAACTATCACAGGGAGGCTCGTTCCGTTTGCATTTCCAATTATTTGCTGGGAAACGGTCTGCCAATACCGGGTACTCTCGATAACGCTGCCCTCTCGCTTCTCGAGCTGCCTCCGCTAACGGCTTTCCACAACCTCTCCTTCATTCTGTCTCTTTTCTGTTTTTCCCAGAGCCACTATGCTCGTCTCGCTCCTCGTGACAGACCATTTGACTTGCTCGCGCCGCGATTCGCGAGTCGCTCGCATCATCCCCGCGACCCACCCCTAACTTGTCCTCCTCCGATACGGATACCATCGTCCACGGAAAATGCCGTATAATTACGTAAATCGGATTAACGATTTATAATCGTCCGCGTCATGGGAGATTAATTGGACAAATTCTTCGTTTGATGATTTCGGGTTTCCAACGAGGTGACGCGTTTCGACGAGGTTTATGATTTCGGACTTTTGACATTTTGACGGGTTTAACGCCTTCAGCGGCGAGTAACTCTCGCGAACGTACGATCCGGGGACCGAGCTTTCTCGAGCGATAATTTCTCCAAATTTATCAAAATTAGATCCACGGTATTAAAATATTCGCTTATTGCGAACGAACGGAACAACTTTCAATTTGGTAATTTACTAACAACTTCGGCATTTTAAAGTTCGTCGCTGTATACATACTTACAGGAATCGT
Organism: Bombus impatiens; assembly: GCF_000188095.3. Taxonomy (NCBI): domain Eukaryota; kingdom Metazoa; phylum Arthropoda; class Insecta; order Hymenoptera; family Apidae; genus Bombus; species Bombus impatiens. The sequence goes on from NT_177499.1 coordinate 277,786, forward strand.
GAATTTGGTAACACGATAGAACGTATTAATACTTGAATTTGCGGCTATTATCATGTTATTCAAATTTAATATGAAATTAACCAATTTGATTATTTGTGATTAATGCAAATTGCGGTTTGAAATTCACGTTCCATAGTGAATTATTGGAAATAATTTGAGAAACAAACTGTGCGTGATATATGTATAACACATTTCGATAGATACGTAACAGTATATCCTTCAAATATTCTTTCCTCGTTTCTAATTACAATATAATTATTATTCAACACGAACAATTATCGTGCCCTCATTATGCAAAGCCGTGACATTTAATTTTAAACGTTATTAACCATAAAACATCCCATCCAAATGGCTCAAATCTATCAGATATAATGATTTTCATTCGTCGTCTCTCCGTTTAACAATGGAAATTCTCGATAATAGAATTTGCGACGTTAGGAACCTTTCAAATTCAATTTTTCCTCGTTCAAAGTAATACAGAAACCTTTATTAAATCTCTTCCAGATCGCAATCGACGAGTTCTTACGAATACGAACGCTTGTCGGAGCACGTACATACGTCCGTACAACGCATAAACTGAATTATTTCCAAGTGTATTCTTATCGTACTCGATAACTCTACTCGTGAATACGTAATCGCGAAGCAAAATTTTTGTTTTGGAATTAGTCTGGATCAACGAGGGCGTAATATCGAACTTGATCACATTAGGAGTGTTCGGTGACTCCTTGGACATCTGAAATTTACAATTTACCATTTCCCTTCGGTCTTCTAAAAGTCTAGCCAAGGAAAAGTTCTCCTTCTTCGAACGATAATCTCCATCCTTCGGGCCAGGATTAACGACTTATAGCGTCCCGATTAGTTTTCCGAACTCATAATTTAAGAACGCTTCTCCCATCGCGAGATTCTGTCAGGTAAAAGATCTTCTCTCGTGTTTCCATTTGGCATTAACGTCCTTAATCGATATTATCGGACGATAATATAGGATATCGGGTGTAACAGATTTGTCGTGCGGAAACATCGTGGAAACGTAATCGAGGCAGTCGTTTTATCGTGAATCTTGGAACGCTGACAAACGCGGCCAAACCAGCCAAACGGGATATTTTCGAACCGTGACACCTGATACCGAATATTCGAACGACGGGGAGGAGGCTCGATGAAGAAGAGCGAATGATCTTTGAAACGCAAATCGGGACATGTCTTGGCCCTTTGATTCGCCAGTCCCGTGACACGCGTGATTTATGCTCGTTTCTATTTACTGGCTGATATTTGAACTCGTTCGTATTAGAGGAGATCGATGTAGAAATGCGAGGAAATGTTTGTAGAAAATGGGAATAAAAGTTCTTTGACAAGAGAAGACCAACGATTAGACGACGAACGATATAAACGATTATAAGTAAAAGTATGTAGTAAGCTACTAGATTTCCACGTAAAAGAATTAATAGCTTTGACATTGTACAAATTACCATACCTCAAGACTCGTGATAGAATTATCTAAAGCGTGCTCTATTAAACATAACGTTTCTTCGAGTTTCGCAACAAAAGTTACAAGCTGACTCGCGTTTTACGACGAAACTTGAAACTCGAACAATTACGAATGGACGTATATTCGTATATATCGACAAATATAAGTGATTAAGAGCGATTTCAGTTAATAAAAAGATACCAGACGATGCAAAGTTGTTTGTAAACGCCCCATATTTTTCTAAAATCGCTCGCGCGAAGACCAAGCGAATCGATTCATACGTTCTTCGTCAACCCTGACGTTTCTCGATAAAGCTCGTTTTTGTTGACCAATTCGACAGTTTTTTACTCCGATTCCGTCGCTTTGAGAGCGCGTCATTAATTTCACCGATTGTCAGATCTGCTGTGTAAAAGGACAGAGAGAAAGGCAGAGAGAGAGAGAGAGAGAAATAGGGAAGGGGTAGTGAGAACGGTAAAGAGACCGATTGGCACGGATACGCTGATCATCCTCGATATACGAACTCTTCCTACCCACACCCAACCCCACTAAAGGGGAGATGACTGTGAAATTCGCGTTTATCCGTCGACGACGACCCGTAAACTGGACCGAATCGATACGAACAGATCGACTTCTCGCGTGCTATGGAAATATCAACTTTCAAACGGTAAGATATCAAAAGTCTAAGTTGATGCATTTTTTAAATTCATAGGTTCCATGGAACACGTAGCGATTCCAAACTTTTGCCTTCGCAAGTACATACGTTTTATCTCCCTGAATACAAAAGTTCTACGTCGAAACGACTGGACCTCGAGTTTCAAACGTAATGTTGTAAAAAAAGTCGAGAACTATCTTTCATCCTCATTAAGGTCACTATATATGTATGTACATCCGCACAGCAGATTGCCAAGCAGATTGCCAAAGAAACCGTCGTGTCCACTTATCGCGAAATATCGATCGCTCGCTGATCGTTTCGCGTTACGATCGTTCGAACCGAAACGTGAATGGGTTGGCGGATGGAAGGTCGATGGAACAGGAGGGTTGACGAAAGGGGGATGCTACGTTGGCCGTTTGAATATCGGTCCTCGTGCATGTCACCACCGCGTCAAAGTGATTTTTATGCGGATGAGTCAGGATCTTTATTCGAGAGGGCACGCGGAAATGGATTCACGAGGCTACACGCGCAGATTTAATACGCAATAACGAATCTGCTGTCGTGCTTGGAGGCAGGAAGAATCGGTTGACAAATTTCGCGTTCACCCCAGTCCCCGTGAAATCGAACAGGCTCCGCGGCGGCCTGCTGTAAATTCGCGTTTGATGTCAGTCCGCGTCAGTTCGCATGATTAATGTCCCGTGGCCCCGTGGAGCACGGAGGGACGCGACGACGCGACACCGACGA
>NT_177499.1:281650-291756 GCF_000188095.3 Bombus impatiens
CGGCGACTGATGCGCCGCTTTATTTCGTTAACGTTTCAATCGATCATCGTACACCCATGGGATCGAGCCGCCGCACTCTGTTCTCTTGTCTCCCCTTTCTGCGTCCAAGTTTCGTCCTCGTTTCGCGTTATTCTTCGTCTCTTTCCTTCTCTCTTTTTTTTGCCGGCGGGTGGTTGCCGAAAATGGCGATGGTTCGGTTGCAAGTAAATTTTACGCAGATCGGCCGTTGTATCGTCGACGAGATCGGGAGTGAAAAGGCAGGGATCTTCGGTCATCGCGCGAAAGTACAAATCTTCGAAAAACATTGCCTTTCTCTAATTTAAATCAACTCGATGACGCGTCAAAACGAAAGATTCGTTTTATGAAAGGTTGACACATTTAATTACGCATGATCTTGTAGCTACGTGTTAGCGGCGACTTCTCTCTAGGGGAGACGAGGTCGCTGCCGAGGAACGTGTGCACCGAGACGATGCCCCGGGGTCACTCGGGGTCACTCGGGCTCACGATGCTCCGATAGCGATAAGAGTTTTCTAGAAGGATTTTGGCCACGGAATGAGCAGGATGACGAATTCTCCGGCAAGAAGGTCGAGTCGAAAAAAACTTAGCACTTATGCCAGAACCTTCGTGAGATCGAGAAATTCTTATCTGTATTATCTAACGCGTAACGATGCTCTTTCGAGTGTAACGTCTCAGAGCAGAGTGAACAGATTTGGAAGAAATTACACGCGCTGTTTTGAACATCTTGCGTATTTTTAAAACGGGATTAAACGCGATAGCGTAAGACCAATTAGTCACTTCACCGCCGAAGCTCTTAAAAATCTTGATGTTTTAAGGCACAAGATCTTTCCAAAACGCTCGAAACTTTCCAGACTTCTGGGACATTGAAGTTCGTTAAGCCTATTGAATCTTGCAAAATTTTTCAACACCTCCGGGAACTTTTAATTTCGAATCACGTTTGAAGCAATTTGAACTTTCTCCACGACCAAAGAGTATGGAAAAGTTTGCAAGAAAATTGAGTGGCTATTACCGCGAACGCATGTTTTCGAGTAACTATCGCTATTATAACTGCTATTCAATACGCAAACACTTCAACGAGTTTCAAAAGCTTCTAATTTTCAACGAATCAGAAAAATCAAATGAATGAATAAAATACCGTCGTTGTAATATGTAACATATATTTATAATATTGTGCTTTATTAACTAATAACAACTTGTTTAATAACTCCTCCATCAATTTTGTAAATTTCAATCTCTCTCTCTCTCTCTCTCTCTCTCCTACCATACAAAAGCACTCTTGAAACCTCTTGAAAAGAAAAAATTAAACACTCCTTTTACCACTCTCTCTAAAGCAAGACAATTTAAGCCCTCCAGTTTGCCGTTTAAACAGGATCACAGTCAGATTTGGATAGTCGCGTAACGTGGGATCGTGCAAAAGCTATAACGCGAAGAACTATCCGACCGCAATCTCAAATTCCGAATTTGTTAAAATTTCGCGTTTTGTTCAACTCGAACTTTACATATAGGTTGCGAAGAAGGTTTGAGAGGCGGTACGTTGAGGAAGTCGGTCGAGCCTGCTACGTTGTATTTTTCCCGGCAAATATCAACTTTGCTTCCGTGGTGGGCAATCTCGCGTCGATAACGCGCGAGAAAATAGGAGATTGGAAAACGCGAAGCTCGCGTTGGCGCGGCCTCGGTGACCAACGAAACCGGAACGACGATTTTATGAACGATCGACACAACCATCCGAGTTATTTTTCTTGCGCGCCGCAATTTCAACCACGTCGCGTGGAAAATACCGAAGTCGGCTTGAGATACGAGAGAATCGAAAGCCTGAACGTTCAGTAATTAGCTTCGTTTCGCGTTTATCGCGAAATTCGGGCGTATTGCCAGCGAAACAGACCAATTCGTAGCGGCAAACGCGATATCGCCGTAAAACTTTCCTCTCCCTGTGTTCAGTCTGTAACAACGACCAACGCAGTTCGTAATTTGTAGGCCGAAGAAAGCGGAATAGATGGAGAAAATGTCGAATCGGAACGGCACGACGAGGGGGATGGTAATAAGAGTCCGACTAATCTCAGTTAAGAAGAGCAAATAATCAACCGGAGTGAATGACTGGCAATTTAATCAGACGTTGGCCAAGATTTTGAATTAAACCTCTACCGCAGCTGGTGGCCATTTAATCTGGATAGTAAATTCAGCAACTCCACTGGCTGCTAATTCGCGAGAAAAATTCGTTTTACATTAAATAATCTCCCTCGGTAAGAGGGAAAGACGCGTTTTGTTCATCTTTCTTTCGTGAAACATAATGGCTCGGCGACGATATCCGAAATTGCCTTATAAACCGTACGCTGGCGTTTTCATGTTTTCATTCGGGAGTACGCAGACACGCATGGTTAAATGCAAGTTACGTTCTTCCGTTATAGCGAAGAAATATGTTTGCTGCTTTTAAAAAGAAGATGAGTCGAAGGAGCATAGTTGGTACGGGAATACTAAGACGAATACTATAGTTAATTCAAAAACATTAAGAACAACGCGATATTCCAAAGTTTTAAAAGACGCACAAACGAAACACGCCATTAGACTAGGTTAAATCAAAGTTCACATACGCACTTCATACGGTAGCTCTTTATCGACACGTAGCACATCTAGCGCGTTAGGGCTTCCAAAGCATCGGATAACTTACTACGGTATCTTGCAAACCACCTAATTATTTTAAACAAGCCTGTTATCGCGTTTCTTTTAAAAGTTATCAGGAAGTATTGCCAGGAATTTAAGTCAACGAAACGTACGTTCCGCCTTAAATAATTCAAATAAAATAAACGTTACGATCAAATAAAAATTGATCGAATTGAAAAATAATGTGATAACGACTGATAGATAATATCCACTGTTAACGAAGCAGAGTTCCGAATAAAGGTTTACTTTTCGCTCTCAGTAACGCGTCTTTCCTGCGAATTTCATGCTAAACGGAGGACCTCGTCGTTGCTGAACGTTGGACCGTCATTTGTCAATATTATGGCGTACGACCAAACGAAAACGAAGACGGACTGGCAAAAGGCGCGCAATTATCACCGACTTTCGCGTTGGCCAGCGTTTGCCAAGAAGGACCAACGTCCACCGCGTTCACAGCACAGCCATCGAGGACGCGGTGGAATTTTCTAAGATCGTAAACAATCGCTGCTCGTTACTAGGCACGGTAACTCGATAGCCGGTCCCTTAATGAGCGTTTTCAGCGCGCTGCTAAAGAAGTATTTGCACAAAACTGCGCAGCTAATCGGAGCCTAATTAAATAAGGGAGGGACCGGTCGGTACCTGGTAAGAATGAAAAACAAACGAGTAACTGAGTAAATAGCCGTTAACGAAGCGTTTGTTTGCTACGAAATTACGACCAGGAAATCGATATTTTCTATCTTGGAACGATTAAAACGGACCGATTACCGCTCTAACGGCAGACAATTCTTCCGGGTGTCGAGGACGAATATCTTTAGAGATCGTTAAGCTAATATTCTGCTTCTGATTCGGACGATGCTGCAGAATGTTTTCTACTAATAATACAATTCAACTGCTTGTGTGACGATGCGCGTTAAATTCATGGTATAGACGACGACTCAACTGCGATAAATATTTCGTTTGTTCGTAAATCCTCAAACACCAATGACCGATGCTTTTAAATTTTTCGTCGCTGCTCTACCAATTTGATCTTCGATGCTCGACGCGATCGAGCCACTTGTTCAAACCTATCGCTGTTGAAAATTTCTCTTTTAAAATTCCGCGTCCATCGAGAAATCCAAGAAGACGCATTAAAGTCTCGCAAAAGTTAACGATTTCTTCCAAAGAACTAGCCCAAATAAAAGTAAGAAAAAAAGAAAAAAAGAAAGGAAAGAGAAAGAGAACGAAGCCTCCAGGTACGCGGAGCGTAGGTTGGCCCCTGCAAAAATAATGACCGCGCGATTTTTAAGAAGGTCGTGGGAAAAGGGACGGCTGAACGGTCACGAATCGCGTTATCTCATTCTATCGGTGGCCGCCCCTTCGAACCTCGAAGGCCAGAGAGAGCCTCGGTACCGAACCTTCCCAAATTAGGCGCCGAATTCTCACCCGACCGGCACCTCGCTGCCCTTTCTGCTCCCGTGCACGTGGAGCAGAGTCAACGGCCCGTTATCGCGGTCGGAGATCGAGAGGCAGGCATTGCCCAGCCGAGACCACCTACGCTTCCCACGGCTCAGCCGAGCAACACGAGGACGAGACGAAGAAACCGAACACGGAGAAGGATATGCACGAGCATTCGCGTGTTTCACGCTGAGATCGGCCAACCAGCGTTGCACGTCTTTTCGTCGAAAGGTGAGAACCGATTGTTTGACTACTGCCACTGACTACCTCCTCTTCGACCTGCTCTTCCTGATCCTGCTCTTCGACTACAACGCATATGTAGGATCAAGGAAACTAGACAACGAACAAGCTACGAATCCGAAGAGATTAATCGTAAACCTAAACTTTCTAGCGAAAGTGTATATAGAACGTATAAGTCACGAGAAATAAAACACCCGAGTAAATTTAAGTATTAAAATTATACTATTTCAAGATTATTTTCTTAAGAGGTTTCAGGGTATTTGGAGCTTCTTTTTTTCTAGCGATCCCATATATTTTTATCTCGTTGCGTCGAAGCTGATGTCAAGAGAAATTCATTGCCTTGGTATGCTGTAACTTTGAAACGGGTCATTGGATCGCAATCATAGGACGACGTGTCACAAAAATACAAAAATACGATAATGCCGATTTAACTTCGAAAAAGGGAATAATTTGCCGGAAGTACTAATTCGGAACAGTATCCAGCGAAAGGCAGTGGAAGAAGTAAGAAGTAAGCGGTAGGGAAGAGCATCGAAAGTCAGGCCGCGGCATAGAGCGAAAAACGATCTTCGTGTATCGGTAGGTGACTCGGCAGTCCCAGCACGCTCGTTCGTGTTCGCTCGAGAAATCACGAAGGCCACGGTATATACGAAACCAAGGCAAGGGTGGCAAACAAAAGGAAAGAAACGAGTTTATCGCGCAACGTCGCTCGCGGGAACGAGGAAAATATAATTCGACTTGACGCGGGATAACCATACATACGTTAGCCTGGCGCGTCGCGTGCACCCCGAATAGAAAGTTAACTCGAGTCCTGTCCAATTTGAAAACATGCCCGACTGTGCGCTGGCAATCAAGTTACCTGGCCACTGGTGGAACGCCAGTTGGATCAAAGACAAAAGGAGAATCTTGTTAAGTGGACGACGTAAGAAAAACACGAGTGACATAGCTAAGAGCGAATCGTTAATCGCGAACGCAGTTTTCGATATTGCGGAGCTTTGATAAATGAACTTTAATTTAGAATTAATCTAAATCGTCTATAGGAAGATTTGAGATTTTAGATACTCTACAAGGTAGTTGAAAATAGTACGAAACTCGAATAGTGACGAATTTGACATAAGCAACCCACGAAAAAGAAAACGCAATTAATTAGTAATAGACAGCGCTATGACTCGAAATAATTAGCCTTCGATTAACGCAGGGTCTATATCTAGAATTTCATAGCATTCCACTGTATTATTTTGCAAATATAAATCATACGATACACTGACGATGACACACTGACGATGACACACTGACATTACGATCACGACAGCTGACCAAATAAAGGTATTGTTATAATTGGGAACATTCATGCGAGGGCGGCGTTACCATGAATTTTTCCCGAAACGATAGTCAGAGACAGGCACCAGGTTCACCCGACAATGTACGTGAGCATATGCATCGTAACAAGAGGCAACCGGTGTGATTTGTGACCGACCAAACTGCTTCACCGCGATGCCCGTCATTCCGTGATGCATCGTTGCGGCACGCGTCTGATGACGCAGCTACTACGCCTACTACGCTTACCGCGGTCGTCTATTCGCGCGACACCGAGCAAGCGAGTGACCTCGCGAGTTCCAACGAAGACACGCTTCTCGGAAACGTAGCTAACGAAACGGAGAATCTGACGGCACATTCGTAAACCGGACACGACGATATAAGTTCATTTATGTTCAAACGCTGAGTAGTTAATTCCTCCGATTGTTTCTAAGAAGATCCAGCTTTCGAAGAAGATGAACAATTAATAATCGTGTTCCGGTATTCGTAACTCGATTTAGATTTCATTGGAAGAATCCTGAGATGAATAGAGCTTTCTTGACGAAAAGTCGGTCGCAATTACATTCTATGGTTTACGTTGTCAGCGTAGAAAAATTGTGCTGATCCAGCAATATTAAAACAGAAGCATCGAGTTCAGATTCTCGTATCGTTATAAAACTATTGTTCGAACCAGATTCGAATCTGTCCCTCCACCGTACTCTGTACTATCCGAACATTCTATTATTCAATGCGATATTCTTCTATTAGATAAGACAGCGTGGTTTCACTTACCAATCACGCGAAGATATCGAGCGCCATTAAGATTACGTTTTCGGATTCGCTTACCTGAAACAAAAATATTTCATAATTAGAGTTAGCTCGCGATACACATACATCGGCGCATGTCCGATCTTACAAATACGATGGAAGAAAAATCAATAAGGCCGATAACGAAATTAACAGCAGCCAAGATAAATGGTATTTGATTTGCATAACAGATACAAATATGAAGTATCTTTAAAAACATGTTGATCCTAAATATAACTCTGACAGCAGCTACTGCTCTGTTACACTATACTTATAGCGAAACGAAGAAAATTTGGACCTTGACCGCTAACGCGTTAATTGTCACGAACAACACCGGCGATTGGCGTTCGAATTGCGATGCCATAGGTATCGTCGATGATTTGCAATGCCGCGATTAACTGGCACATCTACATGCATCGTATCATAAAACGTATATTAAAACGTATACGTGTATTTCCACACGTGTAACGAAAAAGCGGCAGCACTTCTCTGTGTTAAGATCGAAAGAGTGGCAACTCGTACGTTGAGATACACACAGGTGCGCTCAGTGACCGACAACATCGTGTCTGATCGCGAGCTAGAGTCTCTTAACAACGGAAAATTTCGCATTGCGCGCACGTAGGAATCCCAGGTGTGTACGCAGAAACACGCTGGTGGATCCCAGGTTAGCGTGTCCCACTATTTTGTATGTTACAGGATTAGAGAGCGAACGGTCGCACGACCTGTTCGATCCATTCGATGCATTTTATGTGACGCGTGCTTCTTCGAAAACACCGATCCGTTAACCGGAAATACGCGAACCGCGGAGCGCTCCGCGATGCTTGGGATACTTACACGAGTTTCGAGTATCGACTGGCATCGTGTACACTAGGGAATTTGTAATGCGTCGACCGTAAGAGGATTGCCAGTGTCCTGAATCCTATGTTAATAGGAATCGGGAATTCCTCCATTTCCGTTTCACCTTTCACCGTGGTTATCGTCAATTTGTAATGTTTGATCGATGCGTTCGATCGGAACAGTATCGTTACGACGTCGTTATTAAGCTGTCGAGTAACGTTTCTGGCTTGTACCGAAAGCTCGTGTCAATACCTCATAGGTAACTTCGAACTTTAAATATCTTGGAACGAATAAAAATCAGTAGCCTATATGTATTTCACGTGCAGGCAAGTTTATGGCAATATTATGCTTTTACGCGTGTATTAAAAAATGTCGTGAATGGATAGGTCTGTCAGAAGCCAAGCCGGTCGATTTCACTTCTGCGATCGACGTACGTAATGATAAATTCCAAGGTACATTTAAAAGACAGTGCTAGTAAAATTTGTTATAAAGCAGTCTCGTTACTTATCGAACGAACCAAGGAGATGGATTTTTTTGGAGCAGAAGCAGGATAAAAGCAAATGACTTTGGGAGATCGCTGATTACATTAGGAACAACCAGAAATAACAGCGTAGAAATAGAAGAAAGATGAAAAGAAGAAGACAAAAAACTAAGACGGAATATACAGATATACAATCGTATTAAAGGAATAAAAAGGGAATTTACTATCGCTTTAAGCAATCCAAAAAATAGAAAGGGATAGGTACTGTTCGTCGTTTACGTAACTTCGTGAAGCTGTGACTTCAACTTTTACCTTTACGAAGCACCTTGTACAAAAACAATGATGGATCGTTGGAAATAACAACGAACGTGCTAGAAAGTATCCATTAACTGTATATATCACGGAAATGATTTTTCTCGTATCAGAAACAACCAACTAGACTAACAAGTAGGCAATTCAGGACACCTGAATGTTTATGTGACTATATCTGAATAAAACATCCGCTTCTACGATAAGTTACCGCCGCAAAACAACTGCTAAACAGCCGTTTTTAATGCGTATTGCAGATCGATTATCAACCGTTTAATCTTTGTCCGTGTTACGTTAACATCGAGAACTAGTTATACAGTTGACCGAATTAACGCAGGGACGGACACATCCGAGTTGATTCACATTTTCAAATTTATTTCCTGCAGCTTTTAGATCCTATATTTCGATTTGCAAGAATGAGATTTACGCGAATTAGGACAAAGAATTACAAGCAAATTAGTGTTTTGACAGATGCGACTAAGCAGAGATTTCTTTCACCTATTAAATATCACGAGCGCTTTACTTCGAACATTTTCCATATTTTTGCACGATATACGCGATGTATACTTTTGCGTCTTTAAACTTTCTAGAAAGGTATAGACACGACGGGCTAGGAATAATCGTTGGCCGTGTGCCGAACTCGAGCTGACAGAGAGGACTTGAACACGAGAATCGAGACAGGGTCGTTTCCACTAAACAGGAAACTGTCTTCGTAGTACAAGGCAAACCGCAACTTTTCACCCGTATATCCTGCACGGCATTTTGATCGAAGGTCGTGATCACCAACTTCTCTGCCGCTTTAACAGCCATTCGCGAGGGAAAAAAAGAAATTGCCAAGTCGTCGTGATTACCCGCATGGGGTATACGAGGACTGCAAGAAAACACAATATCGTCCTGGGGCTATACACGAGTGCTTGTATACAGCCTTAATGGATGAAACGATATCGTGAGCCCACCCTGGACATATATTCCCCGAGACTAACGTTTCCACGCAATACCTCTCTTTCCCTTTCAATCTTCGCCTTCGAATTTCGAAGGAGATTTCCTCCTCTGCTCCTTTTTTAACTTTTACGTGATCGTAGTTATATTTTCGGTGGAAGCTGTGACATCGAACGGCCAGCGTTATACATTTTACGTGCAGATTTGTTTCAAGGAAAATATGATTCGGGTTTGGTCATCGTTTAACGAATATAAGAAAATAATTATAATTATGAAATTTATTCAGAGATATTAATCGCAGTAATATATTAATCGTTTTCCTAGATTTTTTATATGCGATAGATTCCCTAATCTATTGGAGTTTTAAGTTATTTGGTAATACAAATTTATGTTCAATATGTTGAAAAGATATTAGACTGGATTTACTACATTGTATTATGAATTCCGTCTTGCAGTCACCGATAGCTGTACCGTACAGTTACGACGAAAACAATTAATTCGATTTAACAGATCCAAGTCTTAAATACAAAGATCTCTCGCGAAATTTCGGACACTTTGCTTAAAACCACAACTTCGTGAATGACAACATCGCCGATAATAAAGGGTGGAGAGTTTGGAAATATCCGAAAAACCGCGTGTTGTTGAAACATTAAGCTCGTCCAACGTAAACCACGTTCGCGAAATTCAGCAACCGTGACGCACTATCGTGGTTTCGTATCGATTTTCGCGTCACGGAAAATGCAGACGCACGTGCGACGTTTCCAACAAGGATTGTCTTCGTGAAGCAGGGAGAGAGAGAGAGAGAGAGAGAAAGAGAGTGAGAGAGTAAAGGAACAAGGCTGGCAGAATCGATGCAAGCAGCGCGAATGATAATGGAGAAATTGCGCCGGAGAAAGCAGACGGATGAACGGAACGGACACACTGACAAGTCCGGGCGTGATCATCGTATTGTTCGATACCTCAATTTTCCGTACTGTCTCGTTCACCGCGCACTCTAATTACCCTCGAGGCTTACCCCGTGGTTTTAACATCGATATACACGTGTGTGTGCGGCTTCGCCGAGAGAAACGGAGAATCAGAGAGAGAGAGGGGG
>NT_177499.1:291875-297658 GCF_000188095.3 Bombus impatiens
GGGGGGGGGGAGAGAGACGGTAGCGAGGTACACGCGAGAATGAGAGGAGGGTAGAGAACGAGCATACGAGGGCACGATGAGATAAGGTCAGGCGTAAATGGCAAATTTCACGGGAAATTTATGACGTTTCACGGTGGAGAGTAATTATCGTCAGATACACGATCGTTAACGGTTTATGAACTTCCGAAAGGGGTCAATGCCGTCAACGTAGACGCCCCCTGTTCTCGTGTGATCTATGGAAAAGGTGGAGAACGAACGAGTGTCGGAACTGCAAAATAAAAGAAAACGTACACGCTCTTCTGAAACTCGCTTTCGTGATTTAGCGGTACGAAAATTTTTTAATGGAATTACATATGTATTGCAAAACTCGTACGTTTCTGGACGAATATCTGCGTTAGTTGAGACGATACAAAAGTATTTCATATGTACGTAATTGGAATGCTGTGAAAGATGGAAACAACTTTAACTCGGAAATCAAAATGATTAGTTCAAGATTATATTTTGAAAAGGAAGAGTTCAAAGGAAGTAAGAACGATCGTAATTCTTCGGATAAAGGCGACATTCTCGATAAATTGGTAGATCCTCGAAGGAACGAGCGCATTTTTACGTGGCGACCGACCACGCTCGTTCCCCCGTCGCGTTATTAATTCTGTCGACTCTCTTACGTCACGTATCGATTCCGTACACGGAAAGACTCTCTTCCCTATCCAGTCTCCTTTACCCTGGCTGAGAGCAGGACGATGATAACCTGGCGAAAGTGGATAATGCGAAGATTGAGTTCAACTCGACTTACGTCCGCCGGAACTATTTGAAAACTACTTCGAACTGTCAGATTAACTGAAAGTATGTAGCGGTGGGATTTTGCCCCGCGGGGACCGGTGCATTATTCATGGGGTAAGCATTACGAATCTTTCCCCGAGAATAATGCAAGGACGTCCGCGTAGCGACCAGATTAACGGGAAACTTATTGCGCTCGGGCGAAAATGATAATTTTTCGTCGACGAGAAAACGTTTTCCCTTTCCCGTCTGTAACCGGTGTTTTGCCGACGTCGCCGACATGTAAATCCGTTGGAAGAGCATTTACGCGCTAGATTCCATGGAAATCGAGACATTTTTGTGGAATGGAGAAGGATAAAGTGTAGGTTCGAAAGAAATATCGTTACCGTTCCGTCCTAGGACACGCGAAAGAACGCGCCAGGCCTTTCTTGCCAAAGCTTATAACACGATCGCGGTGCAGGGCTATTTTTGAATAGAAATCTTAGAATATCAGCGCATATAATTTAAATAATGAAATTTCAGAAGTTTCCTCAAGATGCAAATAAGACAGAAGATCCATGGAACGCAGGGCAAACGAACGATCGAGCGCCGAAAAAGCGAAAACCTAGATGTACTAAACGAGTACGCGTTAAAAGGAACAAAAGATAGCGGAAACAAGTGCACGAAGAGTAAAGTACAGAGAGAATACGTAACGAGGGCGAGAGCCGGGCAGATTTTTAAAAACTACATATAGCTGCGCTTCTAACCGTTTTTTAACGAGATCGAAAGTAAATTGCTCGGTAAACCAGTAACCGAACACATCGTCTGATAACGTAACGTTAAGCATCGGATAACTAATCTCCTTGGAAATACAAATTGATCTATCCGCAACGGATGACGTACTGATATGTCAAAGCCCTACTGGCCATTGTCATGGATGACTTATCGTATCGATGATTGCTCCTAACGTAAATACATTAATTATTTGCTCTCGAAGCAAAACTGGTTCAATGAGACAGAGTGGTTTGGCGAATTAGTGCCGTTCCGAGATTGCAATTAGGCTATCTTGAGTCTTGAAACGTAGCTAATTTCCCTCTCGAGCGGAAAAGGTTGGAGAAGAAGGTGGTTCTATAAACTTGAATTTACCAATGGCGCGTCAAATATGGAAGCCACTAGAAAGGAACGATGGGTGTAGCAAAAGAAATCTTTAAAGCGCTAAGGAGTTAACGTCCTTGTGAAAAATAGCCGTTGATTAACCCCCTAGTCTTGCAGTGTTTAGCTACGTTAAACTTATATCGTTGTGTTTCGGGGTGAAACGATTATTCGATTCTCGTTAAGATGTTAATTCTACTAATCCTAAGTTGTAAGCTGTCGCGTCGAATGAGTTAAATTCCAAGATCACCGCGCCGAGAAACTTGTTCCATCCTGAAAACGATCAGACTAATTTCCAAGAACTTTTATTCCTACATCTCAGTGTCATTATACACCCCATGTGTCAGTCGGTATCGTGGTACGCCGGAAAGGCGCGACGACAAGTATGCTATCAAGTATACACAAGTGCGGAGAAGTAAGAGAAACGAGCTTACACGTTTCGCGTCAAAGCTGATCGATATATATGTACATATAGGTACATAGGCGAACGATGGATGTTACGGAACAACCCTTATAAGGCTAAGTAAGAGCCATTCCACGGCTGTGGAACCTGTAGGAGCGAAGAAAGGGTGCGGCGCAAAGTATCGACGAATCTTCGAGAAGTCGAATTCTGTTTACTCGCGTTGGAGGAAGCTGCTGTTGCTGCTGCAAGGACAAAGGGACAAAGATGCGATGGCAGCGACGGTGGTATTCCTCGGTCGGAGAAGAGAAAAGTAACCGGGAGAGAAAAGCACTCCAAGTACGATGTTTCCCTCTGTTGTGGCGGAATTTGCCTTCGAAAATATCGTTTAGATCGGCGGAGGGGTTACACAAGCCAGAGGGGGAGGTTCGAAATGGCGAGACGGCGGAAGAAAGAGCGACAACCGTGTGGCACGCGCAACGAAGAAAACCAGAACGACGGTGAACGCGAGGGAAGAAGACGGAGGCGGAAGAAGAAGCTGCAGTGAAAGTGAGCAAGAAGAGGGAACGAAGACAGGGGTTGGCGAGGCGAGGGGTAACCCTCGGGTCAGGTAACCCTGGATTGCCCATTTCCAGTTTACTGCTAATTCATTCAAATTGTATTTGTTCCCAAATATACATTCTATTCTCCGGCTTTCCTCCTTCCATTCGTTCCTCGGCACGACGACGACTAGACACGCGTGTATACCGTGTACGTGTATCGGTGGCGAAACGTGCACACGTACATACAGACGCGTGTGCGCGTGTATAGCTCATAGAGATGGAAAGAACGGCACGAAATCGCGTGTATATCCTGTTCGAACGCGTAACACAGCGTATCCTTGCGCACTTTTCGAACGCGACGTTTCAACGAATCTCTTTCTGTCGCCGATCCCCTACTCAGTTTCGATATTCTTCGGAAGGTTCACGCAAAGAATATAGATTAAGTAATCTCGAGCATGACGAAACTGTCGACATGCTGCATATTCGATCTGCACGGGATCGAGAGTATCCTGTTTCTGCGAATCGTGGTTTTTCTCGACGAACGTGGCAAGTACAGAGCTGGTTTAGGTTTTAATTAATCACTTTTCCATGTAATTGAAGCGGCGCTTTCGATGTAATTATCGGTTTCGAGCTCGAAGGAAAACACATCAGTTCCCTAACGATACGTATCGTTTCAGTTATGTAAAATTGCACAAGTTCGCGTGCTCCAATTGAAAAAATTTCAAGGCATCGGAATTCGAAATTTGTCACGAACGAAGGCGTTCTCGAGAAATTCCGAAAGTTAGAGGAATCCGCTTCTCTCAACTACTCAGACTTACGTTACCAAGAAATGGGTGGTAAAGGAGATGAAGAGGGTCGCACCGAAGGAGGACCTTTTCCATGTAAATGTCCACGCCGTTGGTGTATTCGTGCACGCGACGTTGATGGTAGTCGTAATTGTTGTCCGGGAGTGGAACGTTAATTCCAAAGAGAATCGCAATTGGCGAGTTTGCCACTTTCTTCGTCGGCTCGCTTCGTGACACGGATACAGAAGAACATAGAGTTCCGTTCTACCCTGGCTGGAAGAGAAGGCTGTCTCTTCTCACGGGGAAAATGTCAACAGAAGGCCGCGAGAAGAGGATCGAAGGGGCACCCCACTAATTTCTACCGGGGGAAAAGTTCGCGGGCGGAAGCTACCGTGAGGGATAAATTATGTGAAAACCGAAATTGAAGGACGAGAGGAAGAGGCGACGAGCTCAACTTTCTTCCAACTTTGTTGCTACGGAAATCGCTGGAACTCGGCTCGACCGTGAAATATCACGAAACATCGTGGCCGGATTTACCACCGTTTTCTTGCACCCTGCTTTCGAAACATTTCGTCAAAGCGGAGGAGAGTAAACACGCGCCTTTCCGTTCCTGCGATCTAATTTTGCTTTGATATACATTGGCTGTTTCTTTCTCAATTTTTGCAATTCTTAGTTCGTTAGTCACTTTATGCATTAATAACGTCGACTTGTAAATAAATAGGCATGTATCAAATTAAAATATACTTTAAACTAGATTTTAGATATTTTCGTATTCGAATATTGTTACGCGTATTACGTTTCGTGTATCATAGACCCTACGGTTTCCGATTTTACCGTCCATACCGATTCAGCAGCGACAAAAGGTACCGGAATAAAAATCTTTCCTTTATCGATGGAGATATCGATACACAAGTGTACGATAAAGTGGAATTGCGATTGCTGCACGTAAGATACGGGCAACATTAGTATAAGTAAGAATTCTGGTACAAAGGATCGTAAAAATTTATTCGATTTTACGTCCTATATAGATGTACTTTTGGTAAAAGAAATGGCCAATAACTGTATTTCTCATGTAAATGTAGGAGTTGTGGGAATTAAATAGAACGTAGCTTTTCCCATAGGCAAGTCAGTCGCTTCGTGCACGAGTTTCAAAGAATCTTATTCAAAAGCCTTACATTCGTAGAACGCAATAAATTTACAGAGAGAAGTTAGCGCAGGCGATCTCCTCGTACTACACGTATCCTGATCGTCGTCCAATTCCAACAATTATCCAAGTCCAACAAACCGTACACAATACAAGAGCAGCCCGCATATAATCGCATAGGTTTCCGCCTAAACGCGCAATTTAATATCCAATACGCCAATCAAACACCTATATCAATTTTCGTTGTGATCGATCGCTTGTCATCGATCAAACTCATTACAAAGATTCGTCTGGGACACACATAACTCTGCGCACGGATATCTTCCGAAAGAACGATTAGTCGCTATTATAATACAGCGTGGATAGTACTACAACGAGAATAGTGCAAGATTCGTAAACAGTCTCGTTGATTCGGTGATCTATAGTCAGATAGTTGCACAATTTGGCACTTTGACGTCTCACGCGTCGAATTTTATTAGGCTTATCCCTCGTCCAGAAATGGAACGAGTTCGTCGTAAAATTTACAGCGGATTTGCCCATGGAATCTCATCATTGTTCGAGGATTTTCAGAAAACATTCCTATTCTCGAATACACGGTCCCTGGCCATATTATCGGAATATAATACAAAGGAAACTAATAACGAGAAACTCGGAAAGTGAGAGGAGACACGAAGGGATGGGGGGATAAGGGAGGTAGGCAGACGGCGACTCTAAAACGAAACGATTCCTTTATTCGTGCATGGAAAAAGGAGAAAGGAAGGAAAAAGAAAAGGGCAAAGGAGCCAGCGATACGAGGCCCCGGGAATGGGAAAATTCGCGATTCCCAAGTGTTCCGTATCGGTAAGCTCGATCGATGGGAAGTCATCGAGATTCAGTTAGCATAACAATACTCTCTCCTCGACACAATTTTCTCTCTCTCCTGCTACCTCCCTCTCCCTTGCTCTTTCGACGGTAGTTGGGTTGCCCCGCCGCGGCGCGACGCGGCGTCGAATCAATCAGAGGCA
>NT_177499.1:298187-374888 GCF_000188095.3 Bombus impatiens
CCGAGCCGCGAAACCACGTGACAATCGATATTTCACTTCACCCACATGTTCCGTACTCTCTACGGAGGTACATCTAAGCGGAACTAGAAGCTACGGGGACCTTCGCCGACACACATTGTCATAGTACACCGCGAGTGTGTATATGCAAGTACATAATACGTAAGCTCGTACGGTGACACCAGGGAAGTAGAAAACATGCTTTCGGCCAAGTAGATTTCGACCTCGAGTTGGCGATCGATGGCTAAGCTGAACGAGGAAACGAATAAACGAGACGTGTGCTGCGCTTTGTAATTTGAAAGATGGCAAAGATACCAAGGACCGACGGTATATATCTACGTGTATACTACACACAGTGTATACATATCGTAGGATTATTTTCACAGTTGGCCTCGAGTCTTTGTCAATGGTCAATTGTTTTATGACCACTTGCCACAAGACCCAGACAACGAGTCGTGAAATGCGGTAGGTCTCCCGATGAAACATCTCTTATTATAAGGATACCGGTTCTTCGTACGATTACCGAGAAATACGAGAATTTTCATGACCTCGAAGACGAGACAGAACCATTTCATACGTGACATCATGCATGAACCAATCACAAAACATGAAAATCCATGACTCATTTAGGCAGGGAGAAGGAACGTGGCAGAGTATATTAATCGTACGAAACAAGAGTCATAGCGCGATTATATCGTTATTACCGTTAAATATACTTATTATCGTTTCATTCTATATTTTACGAAACCTATCTGCGACTCAACGTTTCCGTAACGTTTCGTTTAATGCATTCTCCATATCCTCGAATAAAGTAAGAAAAGTAGCAATTACGAACTCGTATTGTACAAAACAAATTTCCCTTCAAAGGGACGACAGGTTACCTTTTAAACTTACAGCATAAACAGCAGTATGAATAGCACCAAGGCTTATAACGCAAAAAAAAAGAGAGGGCACAAAAGTGTAAGCATCTTAACAAGAGAAGTAGTCAAAAGAGAAGACAGAATTCTCACAAAGAGAACAATGCGGGAAGGCAAAACACAAACGAACACCTCCTCAAAGATACTGAACTAGAAGAAGAAAAAGAGAAAGAGAGAAAATGTACACCCACGAAAGAAAAAGAGGAATTAGAGGAAGAAGAAGAAGAAGAA
Organism: Bombus impatiens; assembly: GCF_000188095.3. Taxonomy (NCBI): domain Eukaryota; kingdom Metazoa; phylum Arthropoda; class Insecta; order Hymenoptera; family Apidae; genus Bombus; species Bombus impatiens. The sequence goes on from NT_177499.1 coordinate 299,333, forward strand.
GAAGAAGAAGAAGGAAAGTAGAAGAAGAAGAAGAACGCAGAGATGGCTGGTCTGCGCACTGGTGTTCCCTGTTCTCTTCCGGATTTATGGATTTCATTATTGTTGGCGGTGGTTGGTTACACCGGGTGACTAGGATCGCCACGCTTCGCAGAATGGCTGAACGGACTGACACGGGGTTGGTAGCGGGCTGTGCAAAAGGGGAGGCTGTCTAAACTTTAACTTGCTGCCCGTTTGCATTTTATGAGCAAGCAGCAAGTTTCTACGGGCTCGTAGGAATCCCGACGCCGCGCCGGCCAAACCGAAGCTCATACATTCATCCCCCTTTCTTCTCCGCCTTCGTCGCTCCTTTTCCTCCGACCTGTCGACCATCCCACGCCAAACTTTGCCCTCTTGCCTCTCCCTTGCATTTTCCTACACCAAGTAACATCCAACGTGCTACTAACCACCAAGAACACGGCAACCCGGTCAAACCACCCATTACAGCCGAGCGTGTAACCTGAATTACCCTCTGTTCGGTTCCACTCTCTGGTGGCACTCCATCGAGTAGATCGTGCCGCGCGTAAAGTAACGACACCGCTGAATCTCGAGGCTTTTCGTGGCTTGAAATCTACGCCTTGATCGCAGATCCGCGCAGAGTTTGCATTACAAGAGACATCGAAAAGAACACGGCCAACGATCGTGGTCTGTCACCTGGCCGATAGTTTAAGACGTGGTTCGGTGGTTGCTAAAAGTGTCGTTTAGAAGTGTAGTCTATGAAACGAATAGTTGGCCGATAGTTTCCTTGTTCTTTTGAAAAATAGATCTTTTGCACGAGTTTCGGTGCTGATCCGTTCGAAGAATCACTCGTTCTCCATCGGTCATCCCCATTTACAAATGGAAATTTCGAATTTACATCGTAATTTCATTCGGTCTTCCCTTTCATCTTCCTCGCATAAACTTCAAGCTGTAAACGTTCGCTCTTTCCACGATAACAACGTATCGTCGAGGATCTAGTCAAAGTCTCGGACCACTCGAAGGTGCGCACGAGATCGGATATACCGGGCTTCGATAAAATATTAACCAGGCCTCCGTAAGACGCCGCGGAATTTCATTACGCAAATTCCGAGTGCGAGTTTCCTCGAAAAAAATCGTGAAATAATTTACACCGGATCCTTGCGATGACACGTCGCGCGCACAAGCGTTCCGCCATCTTCCTGCTCTTTCTCTCGTTCGACCCCAACGCGACGCCAGCCCCAGCTACGAGACAATAATACTGGGCAAAATTGAGTCGGTATAGATGTTGGAATATGCGAACGAGCCGAGCCAGAGTGCACTGTTCAATAATTCAGCAGCGATAGTACATCTTCACGGAGGAGAGTTCTCGCCTTCTTCTCGCTTTCATCTACCTCGCTCGCCCTTTCTCTCAATCTCCTCCGCGTTCTTCCGCGTTCCCCATCTTTCTGCCTCCACTAGCTCTCTTATCGGTCGCGTGCAATCTACCACCGATCCACGATAACATCGATACGCGTATGCATAATACACGAGCGTGAAAAAATACCTCTTTTATCTAGCTTCATTCTCGCTTCTTGCTGAGAAGTAGATTCCTCGATCTATCGATGACCCCTTTGTGGATCGACGACTACTTTGGCCAGTAACTAGAATATCTAGTATCGTGGAATAATCTTTTTCTATATGGAACACTTCGTTCCATAAAAGAATCGATCGTTTTACCAGATAAATATACGATCTAACGTTTATCATTTGTTGTAGCAAATCACTAGCCTTTTTAGTATTCGTTGAAAACGTTGCCTCCTTATTTTTACCCGAATTTTTGCAAATGTTAATCTTGTAAGCGATCGTTATTTTCAACGTTTTCAGAATGCCAATTGGTTACTCGAAACTAATTAAGCGATAGTTTCGAATTTCCACGGAATAATCCGTGTATCGGTAATTCGCACAACTCTGTTGCAATTTCTCGGTTAACAAAGTGTATATAGTTCACGAGATAGCTCGTAGTTTGACAGACCGAACGCTCAGGAATCGAATCGTGGTAAATTTCAATCTTGTACTTTATAATAATTTTATAATAAATCAAAAGATGAAGTTCGAGTTGGAAAGAACGCTCTAAAGTATATAATTTCGTGGTAGACGATTAAGCTCTATTCAGTCCATTACCGACGAAATTGTGCAACATGTTTGGAAACCAGTGTTTGACGAAAACTTTGCAGAACTGCCATTGCAAAGACTCGATGAAGATGGATAGTTCAGTTGGATAAGCAAGATTGGAGAACTAATGAAAGTCAAATCGTTGTAGCGTCCATAGAACGATACAAGCTCTGGTTATCACCGGTTACAAAAATATTGTTTCCTTAAAAACCCGTTTCACGCGATAAACTGATTTTCTAACATTTAAATTGCTACTCATCGTTTAAAATGTCATACGAGAGAAAAATGGAAAATAACTGCGCGATTTTTATCAATGTAGCACTACAGTCGCAAAATAGACAATTCAAAGTGACGTTCTAACATGTTTTCGCACAAAAAGTATTATCGATGGTTATCCAAAGTATCAAACGAATTGTTAAATTATATCAAACTAGACAAAACAGAAATAAATATCTATGTAATGTATAAGAGTGGAGTTATGAAAATTGACATTATTATTCATTGTTTCAAATTAAAATTCATTTAATGTCTCCTTCTTTCTTTATGTATGAGCCTTGTTAATGGAAGAGATACACGTGTTAATTTCTAATTACGTACTCGGGCTAAATTAGGTAATCCAAGATAATCAACCGTAAACGAGGAAACCACGTAAGGCTAGAAATGATTTCTTTTCTTTGTAGCCTGTACGTTTTTGATATATAACACATTGTAAGCTAAATTGGCGCAATTAACGGACCGTTCGTTTTCTAAAAATTTATAAAAAGTAGAAAGGGACACGAAATACTAACCACGACGCCGTATCATCGTTGGCACATTCGTATCGGTCAAAACTCACCTACGAATCGACGATCGCAGCCGTTCGTCAAATGATATTTTGACGTCATACCGTGTTTCGTCGTTTCGTGTTGCACGAAATAAGAATACCGCGATACGCTTTACTTCAAAATCCGTTCACTCACCTGAAACAAAGAAAGACAATTTTATGGTAAGCGAATCTGAGAAATTGCACGTCATAGGTAGAAGGGGTTTGGGGAAAGGGGTGGCTGTGATAAGCGTTGTGGATTCGATCTAGCAAAGTGTGGATCTAATATTTTCGAAAGTCGAACTTGTACTGGTACGGTTATCGAGGAGTATTTAAAGCGAAGAACTTTGATATGTCTGCTCGTAAAATGTATTATACTACTTATATACTTGTGTATCCAGATAATTAATCAGATACACACATGATACATCAGATACATATATAACCTACACACTGGCTCGTTTCGCATCCCATTTTTTAACCTCTTAATCGATCACTCAAAGGTGAATTCGTACGTGAGATGCCTGTGGTATCTCAGCAACAAATTCATCTTAAAGATTACACAAGCGAATCAAAACTTGTTTTCTATTAGTAACGCTATATGGTATATGAAATTATTTCTTCCTCGGAGATGTAAGCAACAAATATCTACGTAGCTATCCTCTGAACGCTCTTCTTCGAGTCGTTAGCCAGCGATCTCCTCGTGAACGGACAATTCTATCAGATTTCACAGGAAGACATTTAACGCTTTTTCAGATAGAGCAAAAGACGAAAAGGTTTCTAACAATGGATATGAGAAATTTCGATTGCATCAACGGCGAGAAATTAAATCCTATACGGAGAAATCGAAAAGGTTATCTGGATATACACTGCATGCATATTAATCTTCTGCGATCGACAATTTCATAACTATGTACGATACCGCGACTATGAATCCAGTACTCGTAATCCTGGAAATACCGAAAATCCCTGTAACGCGGTCTTTCGACTTTGAACTTGCATATAAAAGTTTTGAATTCACTCGTTCAGATACTAGCAAAATCCAATAACACGAACGAATTCCGATACGTTTGTTTGAATCGAAACGAGATTTATCAAATTGCGTTTAAAACTCACGCGCAGTACGCGAAAGCCGAATCAGTAGTCGTGGATAGGGAGTCACTCGTGAAATCATCGAAATTCTCAACAAATACACACAATGTAACAAATCATAGCGCGTTTGAAATTGAAATACAATCGAGAGTACAAAATCCTCTGGAAAGTCTATAGGAACGTACATATTTACCGGTGGTTCGTCGTTCATTAAGTTCGATTTGCTGTATTTACCGTGCATCCCAGAAATTAGAAATTGCTTTTAAAATTCATTATCGCAGATATTTGAAAATCGACGATTAACTAGCATCGAACCGATCGTCGCAAAGCAAGATTCGCGCGATCATCGAACAGGACATTCAGCGAATTTACAGAGACATGGTAGATTTGCCAAAATTGCATTTACTTTTATTGAATTACGATCTCTCAACGGAATTGATCGTTCGAATCACGGGATCTGTATCGGAAGTAAGGATGCTGGAACCACAACGCGATCTCTGATACTGGCAGCTTTGAATATTGCATGAAAGGATGCCACCTAAAGCACTGGAAGGGCTGGCCAAGGTGTCTCGGGAGCTAACCTGATTTCGTCGTGTTTAGCTTGACAAATAACAAACAGCTACCGATGAACGATTAATCAACATTCGTCTCGGTATCTGGAAAACCGTTGTTCTCGATCTAATTGTTCGCTAATTCGGTGCAAACAGTTTGACAATTCCAAGATTCTCCGACCAGCGAATTAATTCTATCTGCTATAACGATGAATTTCAAAATTACACCAACTTCCTCTTTTTTTGCCACGGTTAGCGTGGGAGAAGTTTCCTCGTCAGGGAAAGACAGTTAACGAAAAAGCAAAGACGAAAAAAGAAAAGAGGGAGGTAAGGTGTCGTTGCGCGAAGAACCCCTGGTACGATCGATCCGTCGAGGTCTCGTTTATTTCAACGGGGCGCGAGGAACTTTAACGGGTAAAATCTATTCCTGTACGTGCCGCACATAAATAAGAAAGTTGCGGAAGTTAAAAACTTGAAGGCGGCGAACGACGAACGGCGAGTACGGCCCGGCTGGATTTATCACCCCGAGGGCAGGAAGGGGTGACGGTGCCGGGCCAAGCAGGCGAAAGGTGTTGTGCCATCGGTACGTCTTGCGTTTTTGTTTATTGCCACCCCGTCAAACGGTCTGCCACTCGATTCTGAGTTACGCGCCGATTTACAAAACCAATAAACCAGCCGGCTGATAGGTTTCCAATTTCTTTCCGGACGAGTCTGATTTACGTCGTTTTCCTGGGGCTACCCGGGGGAACTAAATTAGGCAAATCAGGCTTTCTCGAAGAAGGAAACGATGACTGATTGGAAGGAATATCGTACGTTTTAACGAATCGAACAAACTGCGCAGCCACTGATTGGCAGACTTGCTGATTTACGACGGGAGACAACTAATTTCGTTTAATTAATCGTTTCGATCGAAAGGAAATATTTAGGTAGGTTCGTATGTAAAAAATATAAAACGGCGACTTCTTTTTTAAAAATAGCTTTGTGATTAAAATCGATAAGTAATAATTACACATCTCTGTTTTTAATATCCGTCGACTATATGAGAATGGTAAAAAGCTTCTGCTAAAGTAAATTTTCATATAGACGAAGCAAATATTAAAGAACGGTCCTAAAGAAGCAGAAAACAAAAGAAACGAGATGAATTCTATGGAAAAACGATTGATCGATGGAGAAAAAGCATCGAGCCATTCTCTATTTTAATGTCAAATATTTGGTAATGAATATCGTGGTAGTAGATCGGAACAGACAGAATAATATAGCGAACAAGCTTTAATACCGCTGATTGGAAATTTTGATCGTTGAATAGCCAGTCTATCCGGCCGATGATTTCTCCATGAAACCAACCCCCAGCCCCTCCGTGTTCAAATCTCGGTTTACCACCGTGAGCGCGGAATATTAGCTAGAGAAATCCACGTCGAAACTACAGACAGATACCTATACACGATACACCTATATTTGTATCTTGTAAAAATTCGGATGGTTCTACGTTTGTCTGTGTCCGTCGCTTGTAAATTATCGCAACTTTTAACGTTGTTTCATTCGTGACCGCAGGACCTTCGATCAATTTCCATCGTTTCTTCCATAAAACTGGTTTACTAGGTTGCTCCAAATAAACTGTTTTCTTTTTTTCAGATAAAATTTTAACAGTTCTGATACTCGCAGTTGTAGGAATATCTCCAATTTTTTTATTCAAAAGTATTTCAGAACAAAAGCGAAGTGGATAGTAAAAATAAGGCGTAATCTTTTTTAAGCTTAAAAATGAAACGTATTCATTTCCATGATTGGAAAATTAATTAATTAATCGTAAAGAAACTTTGGTAGAGTTTTAAATTCGACACGTAACACGTATCAAAGTCCGATCGGAAAGAGGAGCTTTCTACTTTTCTCCAATGAGTCAATGAGTCGGAAAGATGAACGTTCGAAATTGCGCGGACTGTAGCTAGCAACAAAACGTTCAACTTTCACTGATATCACGCTCTCTTTACAGGAGGGAATTCGTATCCGCGAGTTCGAACGAATCGGGACGAATTATTTCAGATGAACTGACGAAAGTTTCTCATCGAAGTCATTGAAACTCTACAACGTTCCAGATCATACTTTGGAAATGTCGCGGATCGTCAAAATTTACATGTCAGCTTTATCCTAATTTAGGGTTGGGCAATATTTACCGTTAAATAGTATTTAAATGCTACATATTTCTATACTATCTATAAATCTTACATATTTATATACTATTAGTTTTTGATTTATGGTTGTGTTAACGAATACTAAATGTCAGTTTATGAAAAATTATATTATAACGAAAAAATTCTGGTTCCTTTAAAATTAGTGTTACTACCTCGCTTTAGAGGGAAGAAATTTATACATTTATATCGTATAATTACCTTATATATTTTAAATTAATTCCTTATTGAAATAACATTTTTACAAATACCAAAATACACGTTCGATGCAATTATAGATATAATATAGTACTGTAATATGCATATTATACAGATATCGTATTTATATTCGATAATACTCAATTATATAAACTGCATGTACCAGTAGAGAAAAAACGAAAGAACAACTCGTTTTTGTTTTATTTAAAACATAATCTCCATTACGAATATAGTAACTCGATTTTATACAGCAACAGGTTAATAAAAGTTACTTGATTAAAAAGCCTTGGTCAAACGGAACAAACAAAAACTGAAATAAAGATTATTGGCAAATACAAAATTTGTGTCGAATTTTTAAAGATATGGGAAAAGAAGATTAAACGCGCTCTTCGTTGTTCTTTATCCGCGTGTAATAGAAACCCTATAAAAGGCATCGTTTTTTCGTGAATTCGAAAGAGACTTTAGAATTCAAATGCTTAGGGAACCGTTCGAACGTGCTTCGAATAGTTTGCGAATGATTTACTTGTGAAAAAAATAGTTCGCGAGTCTGTTCGATGCGCTAGAAGGATTTTCTTTGTTTAGACAACTTCGATATACGCGGGACAGCAAACGTTTTGGCGAGGTGCGAACGCTCTTTACGAAAGTATCGAATAAATCGGGATTTAAGTAGAAAAAGACCGACTTGTACTTGTCGTTTTGAAATAACTCGAATCTTTTCTTTTCAATTTTCCTATCTTACTTTCATCGAATTGATTGCTTTGTTAACTTTAATTCCGCATTTGTCTTAACTCTATTTCATTCGTTCCTATCCAATTAAAAATTATCAAATTAAATTTTGTTATTTACAATTGTATTAAAAGTACGCGATTGAAACTAAAACTGTAACTGATAATTACAAATTCTTTATGTTAAATGTTTTATCATTAGTTCAACAATAATACTTAATCATAATTTAAAGCATTTCTTGCGTCACTCGTGAAATTACGTAAAACGCTTCGAGTTTCAGTTGCAAGTAGAATAGATCTTCACTGAGACTCGAAAAGAATCATCATACCGTGACTTAAACACAGCTCAACGTACAATTCGTTATGGATATCTTACGCTTATATTTAAACTGCAATATCAAGTACCTATATATTACGTAATAGGAATAATGTAGCATAAGCAAGGCAGGTAAAAGATCTTCTCTTTTATCGGTCTAATTAGTATTAATTATCGATATCAATAATTACTAGCGATATAAAACTAGTAGATACAAAAATAAAACTGATCTTTTACTCCGGGTTATAATTGAGCTATAATCGATATCGCTAATCTACGCAGAGGAACGATCCGACGTTAAATTTAAATACAATAGAAATATTTTTACAGATACAGATATAACGGTGTTTCTAAAATCATTCACCACTTCCAAAACTAATATGCCATCAGCTGATCCCAGCTGTCCACATTTGCGACCATTGTCGACCAATACATAGCCGACGTAACCGTAATTCCACATCACTGTTAATCCACGATCGCAACGAAACATCAATCAACATTAATCAATTCTCTCGGTAATTTTACACAACTGTTGAAAAGCCAATCTTGATTTTCATCGGACCGGGCCCTGTGTATAATTGCAGGAAATTAGTCAAGCGTCGAATGCAATTTTTCCACGTGTTTTCGACGAAACTTAATCGCGACGTATGACTGTCGTATGGCCTATCAAGGATCCGCCATTCTCGTTCTTTCCGACGTCTTTGACGAAGAATGCGTGGGCGTTGCGTACGATGAAAATTATCGCGATAAAGCGGTGTCTATTTCATCGCAACCGCGTTGCTCCGTTTGTTCGTCTTTTCTATTATTCTAGGAACGTAGAAACGTAGAAACGTAGAAACGACGCGTTATGCGTTTCAAAGTTTCGTGTGTTTCGAGAAGCAATTATTCTGTTTTCTTCCATTTCGCTTTTTGCTCCCCGTTGAACTGCACCGAAGTGAAATATGTTTTAATGGAACCTACGCGGCTCTAGTGGCATTTAGCGTTCTCTATGGCCTGGCTTTTATTCGGTCAGATGCTTTCTTGGTTGTTTTTTCGATTTTGAACTTTAGAGCGTCGGAGTTTCTTTTTCCATTTTTAGTTGGCAGATTTCAGATTACAGAGAAAAAGATAAGTACAACGAACCACAATTTTTCCCTTCGATAAGGAAACAAAATTTTTGCGATAGAGGGTTTAAGAGGGACAATAACTTTGGTCGAATCGATCGTTGCGAAGCAAGGATCGACGGATGGATCGGCATAGTCGTGGCGGACAAACGAACCCAACCGAGTCCAGGGAGAGAGCGTACATTTTTATTTCTTCCGTTCGTTCACGGTAGAACGGACAACGAACAAATGGCCGGCTACGTGTACGCGCGCGACTTCCAGCCGAATTGGCAAGCGAATACTTCGCAGCGAATGCAGATTTCGCAAACCATTTGTCAATCGAGCCGCTGGCCCTGCCCGCTTCTGCACGGGAGAGAGGGGCACTTTAATCGACAATCATTTACTATCCGGCTGCGCAGCATCGGCTCTCTCCACTCTTTTTCTCGCATCTCCCTCTCTCCCTCTCTCCCCCCCTCACCCTCTCTCTATCTATCTATCTATCTATCTCTCTGTTTCTATCTCTGTCTCTCCGCCACTTTTCTCTTCTCCGGGAGGTTCGCTGTGATTTCTGCAACTCCGTCCCGATTTCGATGTGTTCCTCCATCTATCCAACCAGTTGCCCTCTTTTTCTCCTCAGCCTGTAGCCAGAGTGTCACGATTAAAACGCCATCTGTTGATAGTCACTCCTCTTCGTCCTCTCGCGCCTGCTTCCACCACCTGCGATTCTCTTCGTTCCTACCCCCTGGTTTTTGTATTTTTCGTCCCCTCTCCCTGTCTTTCTCTCTTTCTACTATCTCGAGTCATTTCATCGTCCGTACGTACACGCTGTTCCGATTCGAAATTGATATTTGAATCGACCGACCAACGATAGCCAGTGACGAACGTGTACCTGTTTTTGCGAACACCGTGTGCTGCGAAATAAGTGGACGGTGTCGTGGAATTTAAAATCGAAGCAAACTTTTTATCGAATAAGATAAGCTTAATTACGACACGGTGACATTTTCTGCCGAGTGCTATTTCGATTTCTAACTTGTTTTCTATATTTTCGTGCGGGCAATGCAAATATAGAGATAAATGCAGAAACGAAAGATTGGCGTGATAAATAACGAACGAATATTGATAGAATTCAACGTGATGGCCAAAGAAAGAACAGAGAAAAAAGTAGGTTGGATGCATCGCAAACTATCCGCATTATCCGGAAGGCTGTCAAAGTGAGAGTAGAATAAAAGAAAGCTCAAGTAGTGATAGTCGGAGGAACATTTACGCTAGTAGGTGTTTGACGGGAGACTGTGCATTAACTGGCGCGGCGTCGGACCGCTTTATCGAAAGATAAATGTTTCGACGGGGAGAAGGTTGTCATTCGATAAAAAATGTCAAACGTAGAACGGTGCCCCGTTATTGTAGTTAGGTATTTATCGAACTGGCTAGCTGCAGGTGTTCGTCATTTTTTTCCGGAGCTTTCACGTCGGTTTTCGGAAAACCCGTGGCAACGATCGCGAAAGAAAACTGCTTCCAACGATTACTCGCGCCAGCGCCCATCGATGAATCTGCGACGATCGCTATTTATCGATCTGTGGCAGAATGTCGGAAGGATTCGTTTCGAATTTCCATTGTACTGAAAACGCGTCGGATAGTAATATTTGCCATTTGACAGAACACTTTTCTATCGTAGAATCATCGTTACGTGTGACGATTTTTATTGCCAACTTATTGCCAGATTATTCGCTAGCTACGCTACAGATAGGTGTAATTTTTCTCACTATTATAATGTTAATAAACAAGCAATTTAGTTTATGCAAAGAGAAAACGAACGAAAGAAAATGGAAACATAATGCCTTACACACAATGAACGTTCGTTTGGTACAAAGAGATAAGATGAAACTTTTGAAACGTGTCTAAGCGAAATCAGGTTGTTCGGCGTAGAAAGAATTAATTCCAACTGTTCCGATTCGTCTTAAATGTCGTCCCACTTCCGCGACAGCGTCGGCTGAGACATCTTTTAACTTGATTATTAACGAGAAAGCGATACACCGCTCCGAGGGAAGTAAAACCGCAGACAGAAAACAGGCTAATGCGGTGACTCGACGAGAAAGTCGATACGATGTGTCTTCCGTCAGTTTTCCGCGCTGTCAGACCGTTCCCAGGGAAATTTTATCGTAAAAACGGTGGCACCTCCCGCGTCGAGTGAAATTAACGTGGTCAAGATCGAACTCAAACACAAGCTTGCCGCCGATATTTTTCTTTTTCTCCTCGAGAGATCTCTTCTCTATCTGCTCGACAATCTTGCTCGCAGTTTCGTCTCGAGAAAGAAACGTATTTTACAGTTTACATTGCGGTTAAAAACATCTTTCGATATATTTACCGATATACCAATCCGTATCGAAGAAATTCACCGCTATGCTGAAAATTCTGTTTCGCGTCTCCTCGAGTAAGAATATCCGTAATTTAAACCATTGGAAACGATCGATAATTATCCATAATCGGGTATCAGGTTATCGTAATTGTCGATAATTATGATCAACGTGTATCGATGTTTCTTTATTGCCACTCTGGTTCCACAAAATGACCCTGTCCAATTCCCAAAGATGCTGAACATCTTGCCGAAACAAATTGCATCCACTACGAAGCAAGATACATCCCTAGCAACAATACGAATCAGCTTCCCACGAGCCACGGCATTCTCCTCGGAGGAAGGCTACTCTCGGTTCGTCGACCAGAGTCGACCTCCAGCTAATCGCGACAAAGAGGAAACAATCAAGCCCGCATAAAACACGATTTTCGCTATGGTACAAGAAGAAGAAGAAAAAGAAGAGGAGGAAGAAGAGGAAGACGTGGAAGAAGAAGAAGCAGCGGAGGAACGAGAGGGAGAAGAAGAAGGAAACAACGGCACAGAGAACCATAATGGAGCTGGAGTAATAAGATAACACTGTCGCGACACGGTCGAGTCAATACGTAAGACGTTCTCCGGTGCAGTTTTCCGCGCCGTCAATCAGCTTCCCGTAGAAACTCATCGCGAAGGAGCCGCACGGATAATAACGTCTTCCCAGGAGACCGACCAGTAATAACCGAGTGGCGGCTGAAGATTGGGAGTTGGCGGTTCGGGCTCGAATTAGAGGGGTAGAGGGGTGGTTCTCCTCGAGGACAAGGCATGGGTTAGAACGTGCGAGAGAAACGAGAGGAAGAAAGGGACTCGGGTACTTCCTCTTTACCCCCTTGTCCAACCTACCGACGACGACCGGCGATGTATCATCCCTCCGTGGTTGAGCCTCCATGCCATACAATTTCGTGCCTCCACGTGCAGGCCGTTGCCCGTAGAATACTTGTTGGCTCTGGTCGAGAAGCAAACAGCCGCATATTGCCCTCAAAAACTACCACCCTACTGGCACGTTTTTAATAACGCCCTTACGTGACTCCACCTTCCTCTACCCTGTGTACTCGACTGGGTTAAACTCTCCGTATCCGACACGACGTCGTCGCTTCGTTACTCTCTATCTTCTTTCGCTTTGCTCTCCATGCTTTTGTATATGCTTCGGTCATGGGGTAGGTCGGAGATACGATATCAGATATCGTTTCTTCGCAGTTTCTTTCCGGTTTCTTTCGAATCGCAGATTTTTTCAAAACAATAGTAATAAAAACGAGCGAATTTTCGAACGAACTTTAGCACGATAGACCTAGTAACTCCCTTTTCTCATCGTCGGTGATTTTCCTGCCCAACAGTTTCTTTTCTATTTTCCTTTGCACTTTCTATTCGAAGGCGAGAAGCGTTTCTGAGCTCGGTCATGGTGTTACTTTGAGTCGAAAAGGCAGGATATTTCGGTTGTTTTCTTCTCTTTCGGGTAGAAAGAAGCGACTTAACCGTGCTCTTCTCGTAAAATCCTACGGCTGGTGTAAAATCCGGCGGATCTGAAATTCGTAGACCGTGCCAGACGCCTGGGAAACGTCCGGCGCGATTACGTTTATTTAACGCAACGGTTTCGCCGCTCGCAGCTAGCGCGCGGTTCTTCCGCGGTCGTAAATGAAAAGCGCGAATTACACCGGCAAGCTGAAAGCTAGCAATCGTGAGTTTTTCAAGATGGGAAGGTGCAACGTGCAGAAATCTATTGTCTATTCGAATCGTCTATCTTTTCATTTCACGTTTAATCCAGATATTTAGTTTCAAGTTTGTTTTACTTGAGATTTTTGAAGTTTCACAAACGCGATGTATGCCAAAGGTGGCGTAACCACAGACAACTGCCAAATTTTCCACCGATAACACATCGCGCGAACGATGCGGGAGGACACTTTCGTCCGTTCTGTTTACGAAAAATCATTTACTTTCCTAGCAAATCTCGCGTCCGTTATTAGACACATTACACGACCTTCGGAAACGTGACCGAATCGCAAAATCATCGCGTTGGAACAAAAGGGAGGTAGAAAATCGGCTGTCACGCGAGACGTTTGGTCGACTCCATCGACGTCTTATCGAATCTGTCTTCCTGATGCACGAAAAATTCGTACGAAATATCCTTTTAACGGTTCGATCCTGGCATATTCGAGCCACGAAAGAGAAATACGTGACCGTCCATCCCATTCGCTGCCACCCTCGACTTTGTCATTTCCTCTTTCTTTCTCGCTACCACCGTGTACGCCATCGCCCTCGAAACTCGTAAAAGAGCCATTCGTTTGACTCACGTCGTTGCCCGTTTGTTATTACACTGCTCGTTACAAAGTCAATTCTGGCACTCGTATTCTCGTGTACCGCTCTTTACGTTCGCGTTCGTGAAGGAGAGAACGGGCGGGGTCAGAGGCAAAGAGAGAAAGAGGGTGGCTTGGATCGGGTGTCGAAGAAGATGATCGTCGGAAAGCTTCGTCGTAAGGACGTCGCGTAGCGATGTTAAAATTTTCTCTGGAAGAAGCTCGAAGAATGGCGAGGCGTATTTGTCGAGCAGACACGGCTGCTTGAACGACTACTTCCGCGGTCCGCGAGACCGGTAGAAAAATTAGACTTCCGTCGGTGCTTTACGGTTAGGAGGCTCTTTACGACGCGGTGCACGGCGTACCTGTTGGTCGGTTGGTCTATGTGGCGAACGAATGCCGACAACGAGCAGCGCTCGACAGCTTCGTGAATTTGCTGTAATTGCACTCGATAAGGCGTTTTCTTTGGTGGCAAATGAATCGTATATATGGACTTTTCTTACAGGAAAGTCCGTACGATATCGATTCCGTGCAATTTCGTTCGATGAAATTATGTTAACATTTAAACGAAACAGACATTCCAATCTTATGAATTTCAAAACTTTCTAGAACTCAATCTCCAATTACTTGCCTGCGTAAAGTTTTCCCGAGCATCGTGCTTCCTTTGAGTTACGTTTAAGGGCGAAACTTAAAACTCCAACCTCCGATTTACCAATAATTTAGCAACGGTGTACAAATTGTGCCAAACACAGACAACGAAGTTGTTTCGCTTACGCAAATATCTCTTTAAAAATAAGAGTCATTTAAATTGAAATTTAATTGATTTAAAGGAGCGAGGAGCAAGAATGAGCCGAAGCCGAAATGTAAATGAGACCGTGGTAACGGTAATAAATAGTGGTAACGGTAATAAATAGTGGTAACAGAACGCGAGAGCTCGTCGTTGGTAAACGAGCCTAGAAAAGATTCGCGTGGAATAAGAGCGGTTGAAACAGTAGCTCGACAAACTACGCAGAGGCATTTCCCCGCATGCCATAATATCCATTATACCGCGGTACAATGGACCAGATACGTCGTTTAATATACAACGAACGGGTAATGCTATTGTCGTTGCACGGTAGAAAGTAATTACTTCATTGTCTCGATAAATTGCTCGCCGCTCGCCACGCGTTTCGTATGCTAATAATTAATGAACGTGACAATGCGAGCGGGCATCTATTCGTGTACGTTCGCTTTCCTTCTCTCGTTATAATCGAGCCCTGGTTACTGATACTTGCACCTTCGTTTTCAAACTGTCGACCGTCGTCCGCGCTATCTCACGATGTACTTCAACTTTCCCTACTAAAATTTCTCGCGAATAAAGAGGATCAGGTTGCTATTCGTACGTTGGGGCCTAGCACTCTTTTTCCAAGCGTGTGCGCTGTCACAGTGTCTCGTTTCGATTCGACCAAATAAATCTCTATTCGAGTCGCTGTTTCTTATTTGTACGCGTAAAAATATAAATTTTCATAAACGTCCGCCGTCTATTCGTAATTAATACTTTTTGACGCTTTCGAGTCTACGCCTCTTAGGAAGACGATGCTGTTGTTTCACGCCGTAAGAGAAGGGCTTATTGTCGACGTTGTGTCAGACTCTTGGCAAAGTTAGCTACGATGTTGATAGAACGTCAAAGGGTTAGAACATGGCTGACGCGATGAAAGTTCAAAGTTATTTCATCAAGATTACTTCTAGAAACTACAGCAAGATATTCTTCGATATACTATATATACAGTTATTGATTCTACACGTATAAAAGTATAAATTTCTTTGTAACAATTGCATAACGTTTAGCGACATTTGCCTTTAATTTGTTTCTAAATTCACAATTTATTAGGTTCGTAATTTCGAAAATTGTCTACACGTCTATTTTCAAATAATGATTATGGAAAACGATTAACAGGTAGTATGAAAAGTCCTAACATTTACAAATCGTACATAATAATCAAAGCCACGCACCAATCCTTTCATCCCGAACGATCGACAAGTGTCTTAATTTCCAACCAATTCCGTATACCATTTCAACCGTGCGCTAATCCTATATACGACCATTTCCAATCAGGTCAATTATCCGCTATCAGGAAAATACAAAAAGACATCCTAACTTTACGAACGATACTCGAGAAACATAATCCTGGAGCAAAACAAAATCCCGATTAATCCCAGCCGCCACTGGTTCCACTGCAAACAAGAAATAGCTTGGCTTCTACGCGTGGAAGTTCAAAGCTCGTGACAGAAGCCACTTCTAATGGACCGTGCGCCATCCTCGACTGATTTTTCATCCTAATTTGCGGCGACAAAGTCTCCGAAGTGGACGTCCCTTAGAATCTTTCGACCAGAACCAAGAATGAGCTCGAAGGTCGAGAGAATCTGCCAGAAGGAAAGGAGAAGAAGCTCGAGGTTCGGAACCAACGAAGGTCGAGGATGGGTGACAGAATGAGAAAGAGAGAGAGAGGGGGGGAGAGGGAGAGAAGATGAAAAGGAGACGAGGAAGATTCGAGAAACGACACATCGACGAGTCTCAGGAGCAGATAGTTTTCTTTTTCTTTTATCGTGCCTCGTCACACACGCCCCAGACGGTCCTCATCGGCCGGAAATAAATTACCACTCGAAATCTCCGAAAGCCTTTTACCCCCAACCCCTGACCTCGAGATCAAGAAGTCGCGAGGAACAATTTTATTGTATTTCTAAGCCTTCGTCGGGGAAACGTGTTACTAGACGGACGGAAAGCAGCCCGTTTCAGGAAACTGGATGAGAAAAACAGAGAGAGGGAGGGGGAGGGAAAGAGAGAGAGAGAGAGGAAGAGAGGAAGAGAAAGTCGGAGTGGCGCAAGATATAAACTTATAACGCTGCCGGAAAGACGGTTCTAATACGATCGCTGCGGCTTCGAGCGACCGATCGAAGCGAACGAGAAGAAAGTGAAGACGATATTAGTGACAGAGATGGATTGTAAAGAGGTTTGGCGAACGGAGGTAATTATTATTTGTCGAGAAAACATTGTTCCTTGGCGTTCGCAATGTTTGGAGCGATTTCAGATTAATCATCGATTGTTCGAAAAGAATCGTTTATAGAATCTGTCGTTACGGTGATGCGACAATAGGCCTATAGACGGAATACTTTTCTACACAGTTTCTGTACGTAGAGTAAGTTTCAGGCGAAAGCGTTTCAAGAACCTTTGAAATATTCTTAGCGAGGCAAACGTTAAGCGCGGTAACATGTATATCAAGAGATAGAAGATAGTGAAATAAGAGAAGATAGTGAAAAAGGTTGGAGCACGATGACTCCAACAGTTGCCGTGTTAATTATCCACTGCGAAATATGTTTCGTTGCCATGTATGTTAGTACACGATACCGATGTTTATTTCGATGCTACTTGCTTAAAGCAACAACGTTAAGAAGGCAACCGGGAAAATAAAATCGTTGATATTAACAAAGAAAAAAGTATCTCGACATTGTCAACGATGAGAATAAAATATTCCGTATAAACATAATGCGATTTTATTTATCTAATTAAGAGACTGCAATACCTTGTCGAGTACCTTGCCTTTAAAATTTACCTTCTGTTATTCCGTTATCTACCCGAAAGTAACAAAATTCTACGCAATCTCAACCTTCTCCGAGAACACCATATTTTCCAAATAATCGACACGTTTAGCGAAAGATATTACGACTTCCGCGTTTAAAAATAAGAAAACGAGGCGAAGTAGCGGCGATTCTATCGCGATCGTTCGTACCAGAATGAAATCGTGAAACACGACGAAAAGACGTTGGGACGAGGAAGGAAAGACAGAGTAACGAGCAAAAAGGAGGGAAAGAAAGAGCGGAAGAAAGACAAAGAGAGAAAGATTAAAACGAGCCGTGTCGTGCTGCGACGAAGAGAGAGTTGGAGCCGCGTTTCCATTACTTCGTTTCCAAGGCTGAAAGGTGCAGGACAATGGAGAGCCCCTGGAAGCTTGACATGACCGAAAGCCGCGGGATATCTCGATCGTTTCGAATGTCAGCAGCGAAAACCACAGACATCGAAACTCAAAATACGGACAAAGCAGAATTTTCATTTTTTGAGAATTAAGAGAGATACAATTGTTTGGTTGTATCGTGTATCTGTAAAGTAAAAATGAAAATTGCTGTACGTTGCGCTTGAGCGATATCTCTGGTTAATTCTGCATCGCAGCGTCGCACGTTTGGTTTCAGCTGAACTTTATAATTCTAGTCCCTCGATCATATAACAGAAACACACGTGGCATCGTTCATGATTATTTAAACGATGCGGCGTTAGGTATCGAGTAACGCGAGCGGTAGATATACACTAAATACACGTAACGATGTAAATATTCATTGATTTTTAATGTTCGACGTTACGATTTGTCAAACACGCGATATCTTGCTAATATCGAACAACGTGGCAGAATTTATCGGGCATATCGCTTTCAACGAAATATGTTATTAACCTTCGCAATTATTTTGCTTTTGAGGTAAAATCGTATTACTACGTTTGAAGAAATAATAATTGTATACGGAGAAATTAATGATCCGATTACGAGGCGACGATATTTTCCTGTTATAATTCATTGATTGAGGTGTTTACATGTAATTTTCAGTACGGTACCGAACGAATATGATCACTCGTCGGAACGGGTGATTATAATTTCGTTTGGTACCTAAATTGAAGCGAATTAAAAAGCGTCGAAAGAAATACGCGATAAAAACATACGAGAGATATCTGTTTCTATCGTCGATAATACCTTTCAAACTGTAATTACAAATATACCTTTATAAAAATCTGTAAACTTCGATGAAAAATTGCAAAATCGATATGAACTGCGCATTAAATGCAAAAGATATCTATCGATAAAAATCAACTGAAAACTTCCAATTCTCCGTTAATCCAAATTCTTGCAACTGTCGACGCGAAACGTCAAAAATTATACACGGTTATAACGTAGCCGACGTTTCGTCGCATCGTTTCTCTGACTCATGCAAGCAACATTTGTCTTCCATCCATTTCTGATGCACTTATTATCCTGTGATAGCCGGTTCGTGCTTGTCATCGAGAATTACTGTGTCACGAGTGCAACGACGATTGTCAGACGTTGTTATCTCAACGATCTGTTATTACCATAGCGCATTGTGCACGGAATACAAAGTGACAAGAACGTGAACACGCTCGCGGCATGGCAGCGCGGCGCGTCGTTGCAACGGTAAGGCTGTTATTTAACCCTCTGTAGCCGGAATTTTGTTTACTTACGAGAAAAGAAATTCTGTTTGTGACTGGTTGACGCGAAACAATGGTACATCAACGTGATATAACGATACAGCGATCGATAAATCAAAGGAGAATTAAGAACCTTGGGGCCTATTTCAGGATTTATTCCAAAAGCCGAAATAAATTACAAATTAGATCTCGTAACTTCCTCGCCGTGTTATGCGTGCGATTTACACCTTTATCCGTATTTTTTCGTTACTTAGTTTACGTAGTTTACCGTTTCGACTCCTCGATTATTTTCTCCTATTATTTTTTCGTCGGTCGTGAAGCGCTCGACGTTCAACGGAAGAAAACGAAGGAACGGAAAGGGAATAAAGAAGACAACGGTGGAACATCGACTTCGTTTAGAACGTTTCAAAAGAGCACATTTCCGTTCGAAACGAAGAGAAGAAAATTGCTCGATACAAGCGCAGGCCAGAATTCGTGTATTAAACGTGTACGAATACGAATCGAGTTTTAATAAATTCAAGCCCCCCGAAACGAATTTAAATGGACGCGAAAGAAAAGGAAAGCAAAGGAAGAAAAAAAAAGGGAATAGGGAGGAGGAGAGAGTTTACGAAGCACGGTAGAACCGCCATTATGCAAACTCTCATTATCCAAATACTTGGGTGTCTGAACTGTTCTACTATCTGGATGCCTGTTCCGAGCAAACCGAACCTCCAGCAATTGGAATTCCTCGAAAAATGCTCCTTTAACTCTTCTGATTCGACTTTCATCGATTCAGCCAATTGACAACACCGATTATTATCGTGGATAGAGAGCAAAAAATGTTATAATATAAGTATGTGTATATATGCATATATCTGATCTTGCTCGACAAACTTATCCAGCTGACCGATTATATTTATCGCATCGATCGTAACAAGATTAAAACGGTTTGAAAAATATATTCCCTTTTTCTTTCTCGAGGAAACGCGTTAAAGTTCTCGTTTCCACGAGATTGCAAATAACGGTTAGAATTGAAATCGGACGTGTATTTACGCGCATCCAGATCCACCTATCGATGAAAATTACCCACGATTTCTCTGAAACTCGAAAAAGCGAGTTTCATAATTTCAGAAAAGAAATTCAAAGGCTATACGCGTCTGCATAAGAGGTCGGCATAACAGCATCCTCGCGCCAGGAACAGTATATCATTCGGGAAGTGAAAAATGTTCCGCTTCTATCCAATTCTCCCTACTTCACGGCTCGCGATAAGAGTATTACCGAATGATATATCGTGGCGCGTGTTTACACGGATATTAAAATTGTTTAATAAAAGTAGAGAAAGCATAGGCTCTCCCCTCTTTCTGCGATTATTAATACGCGAATAAATAATATATTGGACAACGCCTGTTTGTCTATCATTATCGCACAGAAAGCGCGTCGTCGCGTGGAACGTGCTCGCAATTCTATTCGCAAAAAAAATTCCATCTCTCGTAGAATTCACCGGAAAGTACGTGAAAACATAAGAAAAAGCCTGTCGTTTGCTTTTGCGCCGGCAGAATCGCAAAATTGGAAAAGAAAATATCCACTTTATCGACACGATGCATTTATTTATTTTGGATTTATGCCACGCGATAACGGCAAAATCAATTCTTTTTATCGTTGCAACGTAAAACGTAGACCTCGATCTCGTCTACCGCGTAAACCCTCCGATAATCTACATCGTTAGTAGGTATCCTTGCTACGCAGTCTATCCTCGCCTTTTAAATCGCGCGATGCCTTTTTCTCGGCGTATCGACGATAAGTACACCGACGCGAAGAACACCGAGCGAGAAGCGCGTTAAAGTTTAATCAGAAAGCGTAATTTCGCCCGTGCTGTTCTCCAACGTCGAAACAGAAGCTCTCGTTTGCGAATAGTTGGGCGAAAATAAATAATGAAAGGAACGCAACGGAGTGCGAGCAGCGCTCTAGTTGTACTCGACGATGCAGCGTGAGAAATTCGAAGGGCAGGTGAGTTCTCCGAATTAAAATCAGCCGTAACCGGAAAAGGAAATTTCGATAACCCCCTTCGCCTATAACAGAACGAACAATTTTACGATTCGATGGTAAAACGTGGCGGAACGGCGAACAAGTAGCGTTCGCTATGTTACGTTTGCACCCTCAAAGAGAAAATCGTGTGGGAGACATAATAGGAATATAGGTACCAGCGAAAGCACTAGCCACGGAATTTTCAAATAACATAAGTTACCTGGATATTGCCGGCACGTAAAGGCCGGAGCGAGAGAGGCAGCGCTGCAGAAGAAAATGGCGTGTGCGATTCCGTCATTATTTTATTTCGAGAAACGCCATTGGAATATCTGGATGGAGTCGAAACGCGTCGGACCGTCTCCTTCCTTCCTGTTGCCGACCTCGACGAATAACCCCGCGTTCCCCGCCTTGTATTAACCTTAATTTCAACGTTGGCTCCCGCGGTGAATTCGAGCCGCTACTAACTCCGAGAACGATCGTGTCGCATGATAATTTTCCAACAATCGACCAACGACCAGGATTCCTGGCTTGAGAATCGAGAATTAAGCTCGAGGTGCATTTGTCCGAAGAAAGAAGAGATTTTCGTTGTTTGAAGAAAATAGACGAGGTGATTTGTTGAGGAGATGCGAACGGAAAAAGGCGTAGAAAATGACGCAGATATAGAGGACAATCGATCGATAATATATAATTCTTTCTTCCTTTATCTTAAACCACGCTAACCGACCAAGCTCGTATTATAATTTGCATTGTAACAGCGATAGAAGTTGAATAATTCATAAAAATACAAAAAAAAAAGAAGAAGAAGTAAGCTCATAAACGTTTACGATCGATATGCAAAATTAACTCTATCACGTTTCCTTATAAAGAAATTTGTGTCAGCGACTATCGTGGAAGAATCTTCGCCCGGCGTTTATTCGATTTAAGGACAAACGACGCATCGTTTCTCACGGAACACGCGAAATTATTAAGAGGATTACACCGATCTCGTCGAACTTACGACTTGGTGCGTTCGTGAGAGAGGAAAAGGCGGGGAAAGGTGTTCGAGAAATGGAAGAAGAAACTCGAACGATGCGGCCTTTAAGTGGCGGCGGAAAGCGCGGAACTGTTTGAAAAACTCGGGTGCAAGTTTTATTCCCTTGGTGTCTTAAACTCTTGCCGCAGGAGTTCCGTGCACCTGCACCGGCAAGAGGAAACTTCCTTATTGAAAACTATTTGTTGTGTTTTCCAATTCGCGACTTACAGAAGTCGTAAACGAAAAATTATACCACCCTAACGAACCGCGTTGCAAACAGGAGTGGCACGTGCGCTAACCACGGAAAATCCGGTTATTAGACACGACTCCGAAACCGAATTTAGTGAAACGGATGATTTGGTTTAACGGAGCTTGCGCTACTTGGATCTGTAAGCTTTTCTCTTCCGAACATTTGATCCGAGAAACGCGTGTGTGAGAAGATCGAAAGTTGCACGAAGAAATTAGGTCGTGTTTAAAATTATTTTTGAAAAAATGAGCAGAAGGAAACAATCCAAGCTATTGTGTCCAATCTTTAACTATCTGAGTAACCTAATCCATAATCTATAGTAAGTATTTATATTTATAAGTATTTATGCAATGTAATTCTAAAGTACTTGTTCTATCGTACCAGTACTTGTACAACGATGTAATAATACTTAAAAATTACTAAAACATCATTCGACAAACGCAAAAGAAATATTTCAAAGTCAACGATAAAATCGTTCTACCCGATATTTCCATCGGTTAATTCTCAACGGCGCGTAGATATCTATCTTCATCGACGTCAGACGACATTTCAATGAAAAAGAAAGTAAAACGAAAAAGAAGAAACACATCGTTAAGCGTGGTGTTACGTAATTTGCAAGCAGGCTGAACGAGGGTCGAGGATCGCCGTAAACAATTTACAACCAGCATGCGGGGGACGGCAGTCTTTAAACTGCAAAAATAAGTTGCACGTGGCACGTCGATGAGATTCGTAATAATAATAACGAAGTTAATTTCCCATGGCGGATCGTTAAAACTCGACGAACTGTCGAGCACGCTCGAAGTAAGCGCGTCGCGTTGTAATTGGGGAAAAATTTGAAAACAAAACGTTTGTATGTTGTGTGTGTTTTATATATATATAAAACGGGAGAGATAACGATCGCGCGTGAAACACGTTCGTGGAGAAAAAGTGACGAGGTCGTGCCTCGGTTGCACACCACGACGAAACGTTTTCGATCGTTTATTACGAGCCGCGGGAACTATCGAACTTTCGGCATTAAAATCCGTTTTTCCTGCCCGTGTCCGCCTCGTTACCGAAAATTGAAAATCATTAAAGCCTCTAATAGACCGGCGAAAATTCCCCGAGGATTGCCGGAATTTACAAATAAAATGCGAAAAGGTATCGAATATGGTAGTAGTTGGGTACTTTGACAGCATCCTTAAGTAGAAAAAGATTTTCTTTTTAATTCTTAGATACACGTACGATAACACGTACTATACTATATCGCAACGAATTTATCAAAAGCATATGCTCTTTTAACAAGCGAGAATCTGTGACTTCAGCCCTTCTACCGAGCCATTGTCCTCGCTTTACTTTTACTTCATATTTCATCCGACAGCTTTATACGCGATTCGCGACGAAGGAAAAAAAGAATAAATAAAAAATCTATTATCGTCGAAAGACGGACGGGTCTCGAGAAGCAAAGTGGAAGAAAATTGGATTCTTTTTTATTTATGGCCACACGACACGGCCGTAGTATTAGCTGGATATCGTTAAACAGAACAACCGTACGATCCATTATTCCAGTCGGGGCTTAAACTGTCGTTAACGACTTTTCGCGCGTTCCTCGCGTAACGTCGTTACGCGGAACCGCCCTTCTAAGTGGCTCGCCAGCTCGAAACCAACTTTTCCCCGATTTTTTTTCTCCCCTCCCCGCCTCCCAATCTCCTCCTTTTTCTCCTTTCGTTTTACCTGTTTCATGCACCAGCGTCGGAGAGCATCGCGATTCCGCTCGGAACTCGCCAGTGTTCCGCGTTAATTGCCGCATTATCGCGACCTGTTGTTCTTCACCCCTTTCCCTCTGTATCCACCCTGTGATACGAGCTTGTTTCGCGTATATGCCGCATGTAGGACTTACCTGAAACAGAAAGATAAGAATATGTTAGATGGTGGTTTCGCTGTGCAATGTTTGCAGAAAGCTGGGGGAAATAATCCGATAACACGGAACGTTATCAAAGAGTGGTTCATGGTTAACTGGTTTGGCAAGTTTGCGTGAACGATGAGTGGGACGAGGTCCTCTATTCTTCGTCACTCATGACGAAATTGTACCGCGCTTGTTTTACAAACAATAATATTTTTTTGTTAAAATTTAATAATACGTATATTTAAAACAATCGAACAATTGTGACAATATGATCGATTTAAAGCTGGATGTATGGAGCGTATAGAAGTATTCGTGTATCCACAAACAATTTGATCCAACATAAATCATTTATCTTTGGAACATTTGAATACATAGAATGTAATAAATCTTTAGAGAAACTTTTTAACAACAAAAGTCGAGTCGATCGAATTTAAGTTTTGTGAGAATTATTTATCCTTAAATTCATGCATCGAACCGTTCGATAAAAGACACACAAGATCTCAAAGAAATTGCATTTTACATCACAAAATCGCAATCCACCATCTCGCGATCGCGGTGTATTAACTTTTTCTCCCTACTATTCTCAATTCTAGTTATCTTTTATACTTTGCCTGCCGTGGTCGCGTTGCTTTTGCATTTCTATTTTCCACGAAAGTTCACGGTCCAGAAGTCGGTCAACGCTGAGAATATCTTCCCGTGTCGAATTCGCGCGATGAAATCGGGGTTATTAATGTCACTGCGCGTTCTAATTTCGCCGAAGGGAAGAAGGGTGAAACGAGATAAAAAGAGAGAGAGAGGGAGAGAGAGAGAAAGAGAGAGAGACAGATAGACAAACGGACAGACCACTTCAGACGAAATGCCATTCAAAGGATATACTAAAAACGAATCAGAAAAGAAAGACGCTAGAGAATTAAAGTTGGAGTTGCCTCGCTACAGTCAGCTAAGTATTGCGGCTTTTAGACTTCGAATGTTTCCGCATTTATGGAGGAACTCTAAAGATGCAAATATGCACAGAATATACGTAATATGCAAAAATATATAAAATATCCAAGGTGAAGTACCCGCTACGATATTTAGGATGAAACACATGTTCGCATAACGAGTATCAAGGATGAAAAACAAAGACGTAAAGCAAAAATTCTGGATTGTCTGGCGACGTTGGACAGTTTTAGCGACTAATCGTGCAAAAAACCGATAATTGACTGGAGTCGAAGAGGTAGAAGAACGGGGAACCAAGAGGAGAAAAATGTGGAAAACGAAATCGCACGAAATTAGGACTTAAGAAACGTTTAAACTGCTTCCTTCGAACAGAACTGGTAAACAACGGAGTCCAATCTTCTTAATACCAAAGCTATTGAAAATCAATGTAATCGAAAAGATCGTGTTTCGAGTTAAACAATAAATTGAAGAAAAACAAAATACGAAAGTAGTTATTGAAATTATTCGATTATGAGTGGCAATTTTCTCGAGCAATTACGCGTAACAGAACGTAGTTGATCGAAGTATCTTTAACGTTTGTTCGTTGATTTTTCATTAAGTGTAGATATAAAAGATTACATATATATATATATATATATATATATATATATATATATATATATATACGATGATTTGAGATAATCTCGATAGTTATCATTAAGCGCTAGATGCTAAATGCTAAATGCTTTTTATTAAGCGTTGTTACATTGTTTCGACATTTATATGGAGGCGACTATAATTATAAGACTACCTTTAAGGATTTAACGTTTTTTTCTTTCCAGAGTATTTTCTAATATCCGACGATTATACGACTCGTTCGTAATGAGATTAAGGTGCCGCAAATTAAATTTTCCTATATTTATATTTCTTCGGGTCATCGATTTCAGCGAAGAGAAATAACACAACGATCGACCGATCGAAGCTTCCCGCTTCGTATTCGGGCATCTCGCGATTACTGTGGCGAAATGACACGGAAACGGTTGTTCTCCAAACGAATTGCGGCTAGTGCACCTATAGCCCTGTCCGATTCGTGCTTCGATGCGCCCGCTCAATGCAGAAAATAATTTAAAAGGGAGCAAAAGTTCTTTTGAATGGATCCAGGAATCCGACTAGCAGCGAGCAGTACTTCTTCGATTATCGTTTTTGCCCCGGCGAACAAAACAGGACATTCCCGGGATAACTAGAGCGATCGAGTTAATACCGGAGTTAATACCGGAGAGTGCAAGACTGTCCTTCGGCGTCGTTTAATCGAAGAAACGGACACTGTTCGTGTTTTTGGATGCGATAACGCCAAGATCGATGTAGATGAAAAACATGGACGAATGGACTTTTTGTAAATCGTACGATGCGACGTACATATCGGAAAAAAATTAATTACGACCGCGGCGAGTACAATGCGATGGAATAAATTGAGCGGGACGATGAAAATTTGTTATAAGGAAGAGGGAATAATTCTAACCAAAGCTAAATGATCGAATATCCTAATATTTTTAATGGTAACACTTTGTTTGTTGCCTAGAAGTAGAGTGCACATGTCTATGCATTTATGACAAATGTAAAGATAGTACGAGATATCGAGTGTAAGATACATTGGACGATATTTGGAAAATAAAATATACTGTTACTCGTGTGCTCAAAAAAGCGTAAATTTGATGTCTATGTATAGGAATATAATTATTTTATTAATGCGACGAATTTGATCAATTCGGACATTCGCAAATTTGATAGATACGCTGAACAGCTCCCCGCCCCCATTTCCAATTCGCTATCCCCTTATCTTCGCCCAACGGCACGATACGATTAAATCCGTCTTAAATATGGTAGGATCGTGTTTCTTTTCATACGATTCTTAGACAGCGTACAGAAGTACGGCATAATAACGCCTTGTCCTGAATTCGTCGTCCACGGTCTCCTCGGTCGTATGCAACGTTCGTGGAAACGATATTCTTTTCATCGTCCAGCGGGCGTCGCGGAGGTGGACCGTGAAAACGCACAGAACGGGCAAACAGGCCGCAAACGACGTCCTTACGAGTCCTTCTCGTAGCCTCTCCTCGAAAACGTTACGCTGCCATGGGCAAATTTACCATGCAAATTAGCAGATGTATTTCTGACCGGACCCGAGCGCGCTGGCGAAAGTACCGTCGAAGGATCGTGGCAAAAAACTCGTACCGCGGCTCGAACGGAAACGTCCGGCCTGCGGCAAGAATAATTACGTAATCTCGGACGAAACGCTCCAGGATAAAAACTGGTCGGTACCGCCGTCAGTCCGACTTTAATCCGACGGTTTTTGTTTATTACGCGAACGTTTCCAAGACGCGTGCTAAATATCGCGTGGACCGAGCAATCGAGAAAAAGGAGGGTGGAATACCAACGATTCAAACGGAAGATGTCTCGTGATATTTTCTCGCCGTATCGTCGTCGATCTGCATATACTCTGTAAAGTATTTAATAAATGATCCGTTACAACAAGCGTTTTCATGCGGTTGAACGAAGGGGGAGAAAAATGATGGATAACGTTATGAAACGGAGACGATCTCGCGGCGATACAAATTCGAAATTACAGGCCGCCGCCGCCAGAAAACGCCGAAGATAATATGCAAAAGAGAAGCTTAAAAAGTAATTACCGGTGAAGAGGGCGGCGCTGGTTAAAAATTGGCGTACATAAAAAGTTTTCTAATTTCAGAAGCCAAGAATGGAGGTGGTGGAACACGCGCGCGCGACCGAGGGCGGAAACCGGGAGAACAAAGAGGAAGAGCAATGGCGGAGGGCGCGTAGTTACGTCGGCTCTACGCCACGTTTACGCGGCCACTCGAGTACGCGAGTGGGATGAGACGAGCTCGAATAATTTAATATACGAATATTTCGCGGCTACTCGAATGCTACGATTGCTACGAACGAGCTTCGAGTATTCCAGTATCGTGCTATTATTCGCCGAGGTTACGCAGATATCTGCGAGTCTCCAGTGTTTGAATAATGTTGGAAAGCGTCTATCGTTGATTGCACATTTTTGCAATTACATATATCGGTGGTAAAAACGCTTTGGTGGTAGACGCGGTACCAAACGATGGTAAACGCGAGGTAGCGCTCGTTCGATGGAAATTTACAGAGAAATATGCGTGGTAAAGCGAAAGGCCAATTCGGGACTGAAAGAGTTAAGACATAGGACGTCGAACTATCCGTTATACGCAACGATAATTCCTGTAATAAAAAGTTTCGTTTTAAATCATTTTTTTCATAATTTTGTTAATTCGACGCGATCTTGTTAACTGAATCACCCCTATATCTCCGATATCCGATTTTCCGATATCTCCACTCTCACACATTCAATCTACGATCTAGCGTTTCCGAAAATTACACCAGACGAACATTTCGCTTGCACTCTCGCGTTAAACACTTCGTCAAAATCAGGCCGTGCTTTATCCAACAGTGCGAAACGATTACCAATCACTTAACAGTCGTAACAGACAGCAGTTCTTATCGTAAATACCAGGAACATCGCGAACGTAAATTAACAAAAATTCCATCCCCTTTATCGAAACAGATGCTGCTAGTTGGAAAAGTTACTGCTTCTCCGGGCAACGCCGTAGTTCATACTTAACGGCTCGCATTTAACAAACATACTGCACAGTATCGCCCCATTAACCTAATTAGGTATATGGTATTAGAGCTATTGCAATTGTATGCACCGACAGACAGACGCCAGACCGAGTAGATGGTCGAACGCACGCAGTCTGGCACACAACGCTGCGTTTTCGAGTTCTAGATTCTGTAGAATTTATGTCTGACCACACTCGTGTGTTCCACTTGAAATTTTTTGCGCGAAGATTTTCGGTACGAAAAACGGGAAATTCACCCTGGGGAACCGTAACTCTCTTCACTCTGGATTCTTTTCAACGTTTAATATCACGCGCTCTTACTTCCCTTCTATTTCGTATTTTTCTCTATTTTCTTTTTAGCTTACTGCTACTTTTTGTTTTATGCGCTTCTTTCTTCCTTTTTCCTTTCCTTTTTTCTTTCTTTTTCTTCGTTTAATTCATTATATTTTTTTAAATACCCCAACGACTTTCATTTGCATAGAGAACCGTGTACACGCAGAATGTCGAACACGCTAGCTGCTGATAATACGATGGATTCCAAACTTTCTATCAGGATGTCTCGAAAGTTCCAGCAGTTTTCAGTTGTTCATTTTTGAAATTGAAGGTTTTTATGTAAAACACGCTCCATGCACACTTCTCGACAATGAAGCGGCAATATTAAATTAACTAAATATTATCTACTCGTTAAGTATTGGCAAGAATCAAATATAATTAACTAGTAGGACTATCTGTATAATCAATTATATAATCAAAATAATTATTTTGAAATATATTTTGTTCAAATAACTCCTTGGAATACGATCTTACGAAAATGGCAACTTTATATTTCGTATCGATATCGATATTCGTATTACATATTAGCCAATGAAGTTTAATTGTAATCTGCGGCAAAACGCGCGGCATGATACCATTAAACTTACTACTAGTTACCGCAAATTTTCAAGACGATATTTAAAGCTATGCTTTCGAGCAAAAAATGGGGAAGAGAAAGGGAAAGAGGAAGCCAGTGGAGAGCATTTAAGACGGCCTCTCAATGGAGGGAAATCGCGATGCACTTGACGTATCGACGCTGTTCGACGATCTTTAACGATAATTGGCGGCGCATCGATGAAAGTTTCGCAGAAAATATCTCAACGATCCTTAGATGGATCGCTGTTGGCCAGGCTTCGCCACGGATCGCCGGCAATCGAATTTTATTGTACGCGATCGGTTACGTATGGATCAATTACCCGGCGGCCTATGGTATAGCGCAATTTGAACGATAGTTAATCTACCGGGGAATTTTTAAAGAGTTCGCGAATGTAACGAGTTCGATGGAAAGTTATGAATAGCGGGGAAAACGGATGTAAGACTTTTTTTCTTATGCTGAGAGAGATCGTTCTAGAATGGAAATCGTGCGAGGTGTTGCAACTTTTGGACATTACAGATAACATATTACGCAATTTGCATCAACCGTCTAATAGCGCTCGGTGATACCTCGGTACAAAAAATAGAAATCTGAATTAAAAAGTTTTAATTGCGTAACAAATTTATTTTATTATAATTTATTATTAAAACTTATCATTGTTAAATTAATCAACTATTTAAGAAAGAAACTAAAGTTCCATAAATCTCTTCTCCTTAGATTGTGCTAAGTGCTTCTATGACGAAATCAGTTAAAGGCTCTTCTTTCGTACTATGCAAATTACCGTGAGTCGCTCGTGATCAAACACTCGCAACGTCTCGAACTAATGCTGGCAATAATAAATCGTTGATTTTCATCAAGAAATACGTTATTAGATTTACGGTGATCGACCTGTGGCTCGATCCTTCAGCACGTACGGTGAATATTCAGGCAGATGCCAGCCACGCCACGTCATTTCGTAGACGATGTTTAAGGACACGGTTGGCGTATTCCGAAACCTATGGCTCGCTCGTGAGGATTTTTCAGGATAGCTCGCCGTGTCGTGGGATCACCTGATCCTTGCTCCGTCAGATTTTTACTTTGGCACGAAGACGTTTGAAAAATGTGTCGTACGAACCGACCGTAGGTACCATACGGAACGGGAAAGGAAAGAACACGCGACCCCTTGAGTATAGATTGTCACGCGGTAGAACGACGAGCCTCGCAGAGAACGCGAAAGAGATCGAACAACAGGACGACGCGATGTTTCGTAACCTGATGTTATTAGAGCTTTTAAAAGAGTTTATCTTTCAGCTAAGATACGCATCGATCTTCTGCACTTTTTACACACGTATTGACCTGAGAAACTGTCATTTTTGCGAGTAGAATGTTTCTCTTCAAGTGCCGGTGGCATTTTGAACGTACGAAACGTTCTAACATCTTGACAACGCTGTAATTATTTCAAACACCAACAGGACAGCTAACATTTTATATTCTCTAACGTGTCTAGTATTCGCAGAGGTAAAGGACGTAATAATTGCTTCCATCGCTATTTAATATATTATACGCCGGTACATCTTCTAACAGAATTGAAACGCTATCGTTATTAGATACGCAACCCTATTCGACTCAATCTAAATATATACCGGTTAAAGCGTATGTATTTTTATTTATTTTGCATACTCATGTATACTCTAAATGAATAAATATCCGCAATTCGAACATTACATCAAATAGCGACTATATTCTAAGCGACGAATCTCGTTACGTTAAATCGTAACCTTAGGCGTCTTATTCGCGAGAATTTCGCCGTAAGGAGGAAAGAAATGAACTAGTCAGAACGGAGTCAGGTTGTATCAATTGAACTATCATACATCTACATAAATCCGATTGAACTATCTTTTGGATATATATCCAATTGAACTGAGATAGTTTTATAGCTTCTACAGTTAGGACAATAGGATCCAAGACATTAGAGAGGGAGAGAGAGAGAGAGAGAGACAAAAGAATGGAAATTCAAAGTAATATGAATGTTCGCTGGCTAAATTCGACCTTTAAAAAATGTAGAATGAAAAGAAATTGACCGATCGGATTGCTGAACGCGAATCCTTTGTCTTTTGGATCCGATTTCGCGATTCAGGTCGTTGATGAATTCTTCCTCGTTTGGTTCTAACGTCGTTATCTTTAACATCATGAGACCCTTACTGGTCATTCCAAGCTCGTCACGTTATTCCTGACTATGGTACATATGGTACATATGGTACATATAAAATCTTTTTTCAAATAAACTTTTAAAGTTACATAGTTATTTTATATAATATTCACGTAACTCAACGGGCTTTGCTAAAAACTAGCCAGTTTCGTTATCTCGTATCAAAGGGTAAAAAGTATTTGGCAGAAATGCACCACCGACCAGCATTCGCAGAAACACCGACTCCTTACGAAGAGGCTCCGCGGGTCGGGCGTCGAGAAAAATATTAAGATGCTTTAATACGGCACGATGAAACGACTCTCGAGGAACCTAACCTCGTGATTGCTTAACTCTTCGCTGTATAATTCGTCGGCCTTCGTATTGTCGAACACGCCAGGCTGAATCCCCGAGCATTACCATGAATAGAAAATTGTATATACCGGTAAACTGGCGGTCCGCGGTCGGCCGGATCGGAGGAGCTCCGCTAATACGTCAGGGATCCCTCGGTTCATCCCTCGATGAATAGCTTTGTCTCGTCGGCGCCCCGGCCACGGTACCGCTGATCCCATTAATTAAATCTTCAATACTCTTTAAATCGATGCGTTTAATAGAAAAATCCCCGTGTCCCAGCTGGATAAAGCCTTGCTTTCCATGGCGCGGTTCATTACGATTTTAATACGATTTTAATTATCGCCCTGGATCGGGAACGGATCGTTCCGGCGAATACCGAATCTCGTGGAAAAGAAAACAGACGGTCGTGAGCGGATCAAGAGGGAAATCGTACGAAAAGGCGAATATAAAGGCGAAAAGAAAGGAAAAGAATCTTCCATTGCATCTGGATAGTGGAGGTTCGTGCCATTCCATATTCTTATTAACGTAACTAAGCGAATTTTGTATACTTTTAGTAAGATGCTCAATGTCGGTTTCGTGAAATTAATCTGGAATACATAGTCGATTCGGACGCGGCGATATTAATACGATCAAAAATCAAGCTAACAAAGGGAAATAACGAAGATCGAAGAAAGCGAGAATAAAAAAAAGGGGGGCGGGAGAGGAAAGGCGATATTTTTCACGAAGAAGAATAATGCGGTGCGGCATAGCGGTTGTTCGACGGATAAGCCAAGGCTATCCTCTCCATCGCTCTCTCACCCTCGGTGAGGGGGAACAATAGAAAATGAGGAAACGGGAAAATAAACGAGGGAACCGTAGAAAATTAGGAATGAGTATCTAATAACTGAAAAATGTGTCCTGGTATCCCGGGTACCGGGGACCGGAGAAAAGAACGTGCGGGGAAAGTCAATGAGGGGCTGACGGCCACGGACGACGAGACGGCGTAGGAATGAGAGTCGTACGAGAGGAATGACAATGCTAGCCGGTGCCACCGAGAGAGGGTTTAAAACTTCAACCCCTCGTGGAAAATTTACAGCGGGCTGGATCCGGCGCGTCATTAAACACGTTGTTTCATAATTCACGCTACGATATATCCGTGTGTCTCTCTCAACCCCTCGTCTCCGTTTCTCTCTCGACTGCGGCCGCCCTTTCTTTTTCGTCCGATTTTCGCCACAGTTGTTCGCTACTTTCGCTCAAAATCTCTATGAAGTTCCGAAGCCAAGCGTCTTTAGACGAGACAACTTTACGAAAAAAATAATTAAACGAGATTTCGACGAATCGAGAGGCGAGTGATTGGTATTACCGCTATTCGCGAATATCTAACTAGCAAATTTCCAAACTTGAATTTAGGGGTAAATACTTTATCGGAATTTTGTATAAATTAAATTTACAATCAAGTTTCTCTTCACTGTAAACGTTTATTACGTTATTCAAGTTCTCAATACGCGTACATTTGTCGTCAAAATCTTGGCGTTGCTTCGTTTATTCTCCTTCGTTGTAATCTTGAAACGTTTAAGCTTCGAATTACAACCAAGGGATTATACGTTACAGCACCGGTCGAAAACGTGTTCTTTTTTCATCGCGGCGGAACAAATTAAAGTTTCCAAATTTAAACAAGCCGAATAATTTCAATTTCGTGGCGGAACTAATGCGAAACTGGCGTAGCGTTATGAATAAAAGTTCGAACGCTCGTTGGAAGTCGACGATCGTTCGCAGTTGAAAACGGGGCAGACCG
Organism: Bombus impatiens; assembly: GCF_000188095.3. Classification (NCBI taxonomy): domain Eukaryota; kingdom Metazoa; phylum Arthropoda; class Insecta; order Hymenoptera; family Apidae; genus Bombus; species Bombus impatiens. Next base: position 333,264 of record NT_177499.1, read on the forward strand.
TGTTCCATTTACGAAAAAAGGAAAGGAATGAAAAAAGGTGTACCGGAGTGGCAGTAACTTCTCGTGAACGTCCACGTTTGCCAGCGATACTCAGCCAGGAGACTTAACGAGATAAAGTCGTAAAATATTCAATTGGACGGACTGCCGGTTAAGTGGATACCGCGCGCTTTTAAGGCCGGTTTCTTACGTGCCGAAACTTCGAACCCACTCGATCCTGCTTCTGCTTGTCAATGAAATGAAATTAACTTTTCTGTGTGCGAAACTAACTTTCCGCCGCATTGATTCCGCCGCGAACGCGATACGAGAGATGGAACTTCATCTTATGTCGAGAAATCTGCTTCGTCGATCGTATATTTTTCGTTCGACTTGCTCGAAATACCGTTCTTAATAAATGGAAATTCCATCGGATCACGATAGCGCGTGAAACGTCGTTTTCTCGAATAAAACTTTAGCTCGACGCAGATTCTTCGAAACATCGTATATTTATATGCGACGCACATCGATTAGTTCAAATCCTTCGGACTCGTGCAAACGATCGACTTTAGAGTTGACAAATTCTTAAATTTTAGTCAATTTCCTGCTTAAACTTCGAAGAAACAACGACTTCGATGCGCTCACCCACTGCATTTTCCACGGAAAAACGATCGTCGTTAACTTTTCGTTACTAGAAGATATTCGCTTCGATATCGGGTGTTCGTGGTACCGTTAGGTCTTGGTGTCTTGGAGGCAGATCAGCAACGATCGAAATCGATCAAATCCTCGCGCAAGTTTTCGTATTACTCTTGAAATAACGAACTTGCGCACGCGTACTCTGGCAGCTTAGATCGTGTTGGTGGCACAACTCCGAGATCCGTGTACGTGTGAGAAGAGAAGAGAAAGTACAAATTGCGCCGATATCTCTGATAGCCGTGACAAGGTTCGTGGAACGTTTCAGCTAGCTCCGTGTACGATGGCCATGCAGCTTTGTAAAGCCACTTTAAGGACGATATCGGAGGACAGGGGAGTTCATTACGAAGAAGTTGCGGTTTACATTGCCTCATCAGGAAGTCGTTAGCTTGGCCCACCGACACCTTCTGCCCTTCGTCGTACGCTTCCCTTCAACCCTCTTTCTCCCGGCGCTATTCCTCCGCACGTCGACCGCCCTTGCAGCACCCTTTAGTTATTCCTTCGTAACCAAGGACTCCTCTGCGCTCGCTCGATACAGACTATACAGTTACGTGTTTCGCGAAATAGCCTCTATAAACTGACGGAGAAACTTTTAAGGGAGTCTCGAAACTTCCATTTTTAGCGGAACCACGCGATTTTCGACCGACGCTAAATTTTCGAAGGTTTAATCCTCTCCAGCTTGATCCACGTCGCAAAAGGCGGTGCCTTCTCTGGATCTTGCAGCGATGCGCAGGTTTCTTTTCTAATCTTTTATTTATCTCTAAGATTTGTACATCGAATAATCAAATCGTCTCTCAGAAGAGATCCAAGCAGAGACTAGTCCGTGAAATAATTACGATTTCTTATGCGATAAATCAACCGTTGCGTCATAAGACAAAGATCGACTATTTCGGAGTATAAGTACGAACGCTGACGAAGCGCTACAGAACGCAGTCCAACGAAATCCAAAATTTCGCTACACCACCTACTTGGCGAACGACCCGAATTTCGTCGAATCGCGACGCTGAAACAGCGACCGAGTCAGTTTATATCCTTGCGTTCTCCGACTGAAAGCACAACCAGACAGATACCTCTGAGCACGGGGGAACGAAAGTTACGCCAAGAAACGAGCGACATTGAAAGAAAACTTTTAGGTTTTGATCACCGATGGTTAAGCGACTGTGTTACGGAATGAACTGCTGCAACTAATTTATTGCGTTTACCTTAGAATCTCTCTTTCGTGCCGTTTCCTTTCTTCGATCTTCCTCGTCGTTTGTTGGCTGAAGATCCAGTGCAATTTCTTCGCTTAATCTCCACGTCGATAGTCTCGAATTGTTTACTGATAGCTTTAAAGATGAATAGCGTATCCTTTCGCGATACTCTTCTTCCATCGTGTAATTTCTTGGACTTGGGATTGGACGGAATTAACTCGTGCCCTGTCTCGCGTTTTCTTTCCATTTGTTTCGTTAGAAAATTCTGTCGCCAAATTTTGCTTACATATATATTTTGAAGAATCAAATCGTCGAACGTTCCTTGTATATTTCTTTTTACTTATCGGAATCTCGCGTATCACTTCGTAAAATTCTTCGTATCGCTAATTACTTTGACTTCAAAAAATTTCCTACTATTCTACTAGTTCAAAATGTTGTTAAACATGTTTACGTTTAGGATATCTCGAGGAATGTTTAACGCTCGACACACACAGTGTCTTGATGAGTTTTTGATGATTTCCTTCTGCTCTATGTGTGCTTGTGCACGTACATTGTATCGATACTCGATGCAGCATAAATAACATAACGTTAGCAGTATTGTCAAATTGTCAACATACGTATAAAGATCGATAAAGACTGAACCACCGAACTATAGAAGATATTGTTGCGTAATAAGTACACATTTTTTTATTATACCATACATCTGAATTTTTGATATAAAGTAGGTATTTTATCGAAGAAAGTAGTAAGGTCCGTGAAGTCGAAGGAAGAGCGAGATCGGTTTCCTGATTTAAGGTTATACGGAACATTATTCTTTCAGTGGAGCCGTTCGGAATCGCAAAGTTTTCAGCGTTCAAATTCGCCGGAAGTTTGGCAACAAAAGTCTCTCTCTCGTCGAATTTATTCAGGATCCGCGAGTCGCCGGATTCCACGCGGAAAGACGAGATGCATTTATTGCGAGCCATTCAGGATAATTTAGGGAAATCGCGCAAAGTCTTGTCATCGCGACAGTTTGCGGCTATTGAAATTAACTAGCGAGAAGGATTAAACGTTCGACGTACTCGGATCTTCGCGCTACGAAAGAAACACGATAACAACGAGAAAGTACTCGAAGACTATCTGCTTTCGGAATGCGAAATAATATGTAACGTTAATTGGAAATTCGAGTTCGTTTCGCAGGTAACCAAGCAACGGATTCGAGTCGGATAAAATGCGAGCTACTTCCAATTACACGAGTTCGACGTAGTTGAGGTAAATTAGAGCTGCCTCTGTAAAAGATTAAATTTCCTTGAGTAGGTATTTGTATACAGAGGTATGCTACTTCTATTACTTTGGTCAAATCCAAATATCCTTGCTCCGATACAAGACCAGCGTATTCGACTACTCGCGAATAATCGTAGTGGGTATATCTGTGTATGTAGTTAACCAGACGCACGAAATGCTATCTTTCCAAAACGCAGCTACACCGAAAACATTATTCCAGCGATCATCCGAAAAGTCCGAAACAGATCCCCGTTTCTAGCCGCTACGCTGATCCGATTTCCAACGAAAGATCCTCAGTTAACTGCAAAGGATTTCGCGTTTCACGTGATCTCGGTTTGACCGAGATATTCCTGCCGCGTCTGCGAGCACGGGGATAGAACGAGGGGATGGAAAGTTTCGCGACGAAGTCAACTAGAGCCACCGATCCCCGGAGAGCGTGCACATCAAAGAAAACCAAATTCTCGTCCAAGTTTTATCGATGCAAATATTCTTTTTGATTTAGATGCCTTCGAAACACGCCACGTTCGGGTCCACGTTCGCGCCCCGCCAGGAAACAACTGGCCCTCGGAGCGTGTAGGATCTCCTGGGACCACGTTACGCCAGATAACTGAATTTCAAACTCATGCCGCGCTACCAACTTTTGTATTTTTCTACTACCGTGCTACTACGTTCTCGTCTCTCGAACGACGTCGCCAAAGTAAATGAAAATCGTGGGATTTGGCGTTTGTCGATGCGTCCACGGGATACACGGGTACAGAGATCGGGATTCAAGTACACGAACTGCCTCTAATTTGCGAAATTTTCTCTTCAATGGTAGCCATCAAGCCGAATTCCGCTGTGTTGGGTTTCAATGCGCTATACTCTTATATTTTAGAATTGTTTTGTTTTATTCGCGTACCTACTTTAAAGTAGAAATTCCTGCACACATGGTCGCGAATGTTTCGCGCAGCGAGACATTTTCCGAGTCACGAAAAAGATCCAATAGTCGTCGGAATTGACACTAGGAAACTGTAACGTTCAGCCAGTGAAAAAGTCGTGCTTCGAAACCGTAAAGACTTTTGCTCGTTGCAGTCTCCGTCATCGTGGTTGTCGTCTTTGTCGTCCTTGTCGTGTTGCTCGTCTCCTTCCTCTTCCTCCGTCTTCTCGTCTGCTTCTTCTTCTTCGTTTTTTCTTGGCGCACCAGCAAATTCTCCGTCTCCGACGGTACCTCCACAATTCACCGGTCGTACTGGCAGCACCATTGCTTCCCAGGCGTTCTCATAAATAACCTCGGAACGTGCATTATTTCACTTGAACCGCGTCCTGAGTTTTGACTCGCGACAGTGAAATACGAGATGCCTGGTGGACTCTCAGGTGCTACCACGATCGACTACCGAAAGAAGCGTTTTACGAGCGTGCTCCAGGGAGAACGTGTCTTTGGGATCATCGGTACAACGAAATCGGCTCCTTTCTTCGTAAAAATCAAGCAACTTTTATTCTTGCGCTACGTTACTGCATTCTGTCGCAATCGTCAGTCCTTAAATTCGAAATTATTAAACGCGAAATATCGACGAATTTAATTTTCTCTATTTCTTCCCCCCTCGTAATTAAAGTCGCGATCATGGGTCGGTTATTCATTTCGTCGAGACGAAGGCATCGCGCAACGTATAGAGATACGTAACGTATCGATAGTTTTACGATCGATACAGAAAATATCTGTATTTGACGCAACCCTCGAATAAGTTTGGAATTTCCATAATCTTGCGTAACTAGCCGACGAGTCGAATATATTTGAGCGTACACACGAAGACGTATATACGTGCCAAAAGTGTATTAATAATACGAGAAGTATACGTATTTACCGCCAAATTAACGCAGATAATAGCAGAAATCGTGGTAAATCATCTCGTGCAGCATCGTTCCACATTTTTAAGCGAACCAAGATCGCTGTAATATCGTGGAACGTTTAGGTTACAAAGTTCTTCTCTTTCGATTTAACCTAATTTCGATGTTGCTACTGCACCGACTCTGCCAGATCCTCGACTCGTCATGCTCGTCCGACGAAAATAAACAGCAATTCCCAATTAGCGAATGACAACAGACGTATTTCCGAAAAAATCCTATTCTCCGATTCAACGATTTAGATTATCTCTCGACGAGGCTACAAATCACTTCCTGCTCGGCAATTGCGTAAACTGACGCAACCGAGGAAAGTCAATTTTAGCAACAGCCGCGAAACAATATTTGTTAAATCCCGGGGAATCGCGTTCCACTCTGCCGCGTTGGCGAAGAAGACGCTTCCTCGAATACGACAATACACCTCTGTCCCTGTTGGATCCAGTCGAGACTGTTTAAAACGGACTGGCTCGAAACGATTTTCGATCGTGTCGGTCGTTATAAACGGAGCCACGTAATCGTATCTGTCGGGACGGAAAGTGGTTACTTCGCGTTTCAGAAATGTTCCGAGATCCGACTGCCTTTAAGCCCCTTTTCCCTCGATGCTGCCGAACCATCGCGATGCCGTTGCCAAATCGGCTTACGTCGAACACACCAAAAGCTAATCGTCGATACGCGATCCCGATTATCATCTTGTGTATATACGAATCTCCGAATCGCTTCCCAACATCTACTCGTGCAACATGGTATACCTATGGGATGGATTAGCGTGGATCAAACAGAGCATCGCCTAACACACGCGCCTATTACACGCTACTCTGGTTAAAAATGTGGAATTATTTTTTCAACTACACCTACGTTGTCGCTATGAATATCGATAGAAATTTCCTTTACTTTGGTAAATCTTTGCCGAAAGAGTTTTCCAAGATGGTAGAATTGCGAACCGACATCGTCAGAATTCGTTGTTATTTATAATTTTTAATTAAAGATTATCTTAATATATATTATATAATAGGAAATCCAGTGTAGCAGTCAAGTGCTTACTAGATCGTATTTCGGCATCTGCTAAGCTGGTTTTGACTAGTTAGGTCTTAACTAATAGCTCTTCGTTAAGTCCAGGTTAAGGATCCATTATACTAAATTATGCTCGGATTAGATTTCATTAGATTAGGTTACGTATAAATTAGATCTCGGATAGGCTTTGATTATATTCCAGCTACAACTTGTTCTTGCTTAGCCTTGTCTAACGAGGAATTACATTTTTCGTCGCGTTATTTCAAACTAAATTTGTCCAACTGACTTTGTTCGATTCGAAAGCCGCCGACTTCTAACAAAAATTCTTTTCGCTTTAGATTCGCGATCGACCGAAATAAATTACGAGGCGAATGCCATCCTCTCACGACAGCCAGCCATTCGTATATTCGTATGACACCAATTCCTCGTAAAACGCCGGGAGGAGTATCAATCGTGTGCAAGACTGAACCATGGAACGCGATACCCGCAGACTAGTGCCCGGAAGGAGATCGATAATTTCGTAATCGCGTGTAGCGTTATTTATGACGAGGACTCGGCCTCGCTGGAGGATAATTCAAAAAAGCAGCCGGTCGCACGGCGCGACGATAAATATTCCAGTGAAAAATTCTTAGCTGATTTATTGTTGTCGGCCGTTTCAGCGTGCTTCTTCGTGGCACTGATCCCCAGGTTGAAAGAAAGTGGAACAGCTACTACGCTCGAGCGTATAACGAGCCGTCGCATTGTACGAATAACGCTGCTACGCGGGTTTCGTCCGAGCTCCGATAGAAAGGTCACCGTACGAATAGCCTGACTTTTTCGAAGGAGGTTTCTCGTTGATCGTCTTCGAGAAATTTCGATTTATCTCTTATTGCTTAATATCTAATTGCTCGATCGAACCGATACGCGTCGTTCCAGATCTGGGTGCCAAGTACAGGAAATGCACGGATACCTTATACTTTGAAAAACGTTCGAACGAGATTTCGAAATCCGAACATCTCACGCCTCGGCAACGTTTCTGAGAAATCGTACCACGCGTTTACGTAATCCGGCCGTAATCAAAGCAGAATTTTCACGACAACTTCTCCTCCTGTACGTGAAAACCGCGTAATCCCCGGGTACCGGCGTGTCTCACGTACAATAAGCAGCACGTTACGCATACAAAATAAATAGCTGTCGATACGAAATTGCGCGGGACAAAGAAAGCGGACAGCCTGAGGATTGTCCGGGGGTGGAATACAAGGTGGATAGTTGGTCGGTAAGTCAACGAGTAAACTGGCGCGGGCGCGAGTCCATCGATGCCTGCCACGCTCGATAAGACACGTTTACATACGTCTTAAGACGTCGTTACTTTAACGCTGATCGCACCTATCCGACTATAGCGGAACACGCCCACGCCGTGGCTCCAAGCGAGACGACGCCAGAAACAATTTTTCTGATGTCCGAACGCGTGGGATCGACTTATCGGTCGAGTTGGGATTTTTACGTTGCTCGATAAGCTTCGCGGTGAAAGTTTTTCACGTTGTTTGCTGGACACGTCGTACATGGTTTGAGACGATCTTCGGTTAATCGCACGATTCGGTTATTTCGATGAATTCCGCCTGCTCGCGGGAGATTCAAATTAACGTTCTTCAAATATCAGTCGACTATCCGATACCAAGACGACGATCCAAACACGGAACCATAACGCTGTCTGCACGCATTTTCGAATGAATCGTTTCCGCTTGGCTCACCGAGAGTAGCCGCGACAACCATTAACATTTGTAACTAACGAGACTTTCCACCCCAAACAGACAGCCATCCTACGCTACAAAATATCCAACATCATCTTCGCCCCCGCACACCCACGATCCGTCATTGCCGTGAACCTCGTCGATGCTCGAAACCTACGAAAATGTCATCGTTTACGCAATCAATGTCCTTCGAATTGACAAGCTGTTTCATTAATCTCGTTGGTATCTACGACAGGTAGGAATAAGAAGATTGGCCAGACGAAAAAAGGGACGTGGGTAGGGAGACGAAGATTGGACCGTTAAAGGTGGTTGATTTTAATTTCACGGGGTGCGAGTCTCCGGTCACGGACACGAACACGGTCCGTCTAAGCGTCTGGTTCCTCGCTACGTTATATGGTACACGCGAGTATATACCTACATCGACGATATTCGTCCACCTGTGTGTACGTGCGTTTGCGTATACGTCGAATAGTACGAGTTCAGAGCCACGCGGCCATCTGCATATCCACGAGCGTGTACAGGCCGTGAAGCGTTGGCCGCGCGGTGCACAACAGCCCTTCCATGGCATCGATCCTGCATAATGGCCCATTATGTTGCCTGATTTGCACATTATCCGACGACTCGCGCGATGTATAAGCCGCGAACTTCGGGACATTACCGATTCCAGTCCGGCAACGATTGTATCGAGCCTGCGACACAGCTGATCGATCATAGACAGAGTAAAAATGAAAATACAACGACGCGGGCAGGGTGAGAAAAACTGACGAAATAGCGATATCGGTTACAGCGATGGGATCAAGCACGTTGCAAATAGGTTCGAATTCACCTGAAAAGCATCGTGTAACTCACGAGTAGTTGGAAAAAAATAACACCTACGCGAGATAGGTTTGAACCTTTTGCGAACACTGTTCGATCCACATAGCACGCAGCAACTCATAGGTGTGTAATAACTCGCAAACCATCGAATCTAACCCACTCCGGTAAAAACGAAATTCTATAAATCACATAGGGGGAGATTCGTTCAAGCGTTTCCAACTTAATATCGAGAGTTCGCAACGCGATTTATCAGGCGACACGAAGTACAGCGTCGTCGGCGAGTGTAACGTTGTATTTTAGCTACAGTTTTCATTCTACGAAGCGCTCATACATTAGCCCGCTCGTAATTCACATGCATACGTAACGTTGCTACCTCCCCCTCTCTTCCAGCTCTCTCTCTTTCTCTCTCTTGGTTCCAGAGCGTAATATCGCGCGCACAGGATACCAGGATACCGGGCATTCGAGTAAATATGCCGGAAGTTATTCCCAGCGGCGACGCGCTAAGAGGAAACGATAGTTTTGGCACCGACTCGTCGCCTCTCTTTCTCTCTCTCTCTCTCCCTCTTTGTCCCTCTCTCGTACCCCGTGTACCAGCGTCTACCAGTCTTTTACCTGCAACCCTCTCTCTCACCCATCCTAATCCTTGCCTTGCCTTCTGCTCTGTTCTACGGTTTGCTTTGCTCTTCTCGACTCGATTCGACTCGACGAGCTCTCCTCCTCCGGAGAACCGAGCGGAAAGTGCTTCGAGTTACGCGCTCGCGCGCGTTTAACCCGTTTGCGTGGCTGTCTACGTAACCGTCCGTGGAAAGAGCAGAAGGTAAAGCAGGAAGGAAGAGGAAACCAGCGTGAAAGAGACAGTCAACGTTAGCGAGGGGAAACTAGAGAGAGAAAGAGAGATAAAGGAAGGAGAAGTGAAACAGAGAGACAGAGGGAGCTTGGAGGAGTGATCGATGGGGTGGCGTCCAAGCGTGTCTAAATAATTAGCTGTCTCTGTTCCGACCCTACACCGTTTGTAGTAGCCGCCCTATAGATAATACACCGTACACGACGCGTGTATTCACTGACTGCGCCCTCGCTTTACGTGGGAGGGGATTCCTAGAAGAACAGAGACGGACAATGGCGCTCGTTTATTACATCGCTAGAGAGAAAGAGTGAGAGGGGACAGAGAGGAGGTTGAGGGAGAGGGAGAGAGGAAGGTAGGCAGAGACAGCGTGATTTGCTGAGTCGGCCCGAATCGTGAATCATCCGCGTCGCGTATGTAAAATTCACGGAGATTCACGGCGCGATACAATTTCGAGCAGTTTTCACAGCTTCGTGGGTAAATTCGATGCACGTATATCACGCGGCCACGAGGGAATAACTGTGGAAGGAAAAGAAGAAAACTTCTCGGCAGAAGTTGCACCGATGCAGACTCTAATGACGTAAGATGCTGAGATTAATCCTTCGCGAGAGCCGAGACTTGTCAAATCTCCATTCTCGACTTAAGAATGGAAGTTGAGAAAAGATGAAAGGAAAATTAAAGGAGGGTCAAGCACGTAAGAAAATATTGACGGAGTTTCGTATTCTTTATATCGTTGTCATCTGTGTTATCTGATCTTGTTAACCGTGTGTCAACAAAGTCTCTCGGATAGGGATTTTCAAAAATGTCTGCTGCATATCGTACGTTGATATTGAATATCGAAATACTTTGAGCTACATACTTTATACCTTAGCGAACACTTGGTCGAACTCCATCGTCTTACGTAAAATTTCAGATAAATCGACTTATCGGATGATCCTTATTGAACCGAGCTGATCTACAACGCATCTTCGCGAATCTCTCTTGTTTATAATTTCGAACGTAGTATCGTTTAATAGAAAGTTCAACACGGGAGAAAAAAGCCGACGAAGAAAATTGAAAGAACAAGGCAGTATTAACCGATACGACAGCGTGATAACCTAAAGCTCGTAATCGATCGCTAATAAAGTTTTGAAATATTTCTTGAATTAAAGATACTGATAAAATAAACTTGTCGGAAAAGCGTTGTAAAATCCTTATCCAATGATCTAAACGTGACGAGAGTTAAATACTACCATTGCAAGGTATGTTCGAGTAAAATACTATTTTTAAGAGATTTAAAAATCAAGACTTACGTTATAGAACAGAATCGGTATACCAAACGATAGAGACATAATTCAGCATATAAACAGTAACCGCTACTGCTAAAACCAGCTAAAAAAAGCTAAAGCCACCTCTATAATATATATGTATATACTTTCTCCTATTCTTCTTGTTATTTTCAAAAATCTCTTAAAAGCAACGAAACACTTCCATAAAAAAATACAAAACTCCGGAAGTCGCTTATTATATTTTTCCAAAGAAAGACGTCTCCCGTATTCTACACATTCGAAAAATCGACTACAGATCATCGAAAAGGGTTGATTACGGACTAATTCGGGAATACTCCTGAGGTTCTAAAAAATAAAGAAAAAGAAAGAATATCCCGAATCCCAGAATTAAAGGAAAAATAAATCAAACCCACTTGTTCCTAAATAGTTTGAGCTTTATCCACAGCCAATACTGCACATAAAAAAGAAGAAGCTATAAAAAGGATTAATTTTCTGGTAATTTCGTTTAACCTCTCGATCCCTGTCGATGAATCGAAATAATCGGAATATCGTGGCGTGAATTATTTAAAGGATAGGTATATCCAACCAGGCAATATATTCGAGAAGTAGACGCGTGTGCCGAAGAAACGAGGCGGCAAATGGCTTGGAAAAAAAGGAATCTCGAGAAATCTCGTAGGAGCGCAAGCCCCTGTGGCGGAGGGAACGGAGCAGAGAGCAAAAGAGCAATATGAGAAGAGAGGGAGCGTTTAGAATGGGTTCCTATCAGGTTCCTAACAATATTACAGCAAATATTGGTAGGTGCACACGAACCACGGACACGCAGCCACGCGTCCTGTCACCTAGTGTTTTTTTTAGAAGAGACTCGAGGTACTCGTGCCATAGTCATAAAACGACACGGTAGAACACTTACGAACTATTGGCCACTGCGACATTAAATGCGACTCACGTGCGATATAATCGTGCCGTGTATCAGGCCGCTGTTAAACAACCAGTCTCCTGTATTTTTCAGTGAATCAGACAATAAACGCGCGTGCACGCTGTCACGCGGTGGATTCGAGATTTTTGAACGATTCCCTGCTTCGATGCCCGTTCGGTAACAAAAGTAAACAAACGAGTAAACCTTTCGCTACGAAGTATCGGTATAGCGTATAGAACCTTCGTATGATTCTAAAAGTTAAATTTTGAGGAACGTATTTTGTAAAAATGTAACGAAGAACATATACTTTAGTATATTCTTCGATATGCTACAAGTTCACTGCTTCAAAACTCGCCGAAACGAAGCTACGCTATCGCATGAACTATCGCACGGTGAACCTACTCGCAACAGCTGCATCCTTTCTTTCGCCGATATTTATTCAGCTCGTCGGGCGGGGCAATCAACCCCCTCCCCTCCCCCAATATATAGATCCAATCGCAATTGTGACGCGTTCTGTATCCACGAACACGCATTCGTGCGAATCTCCTGCCCGCGTGCACGTCCTTGTATTTAGATTTAATTTTTCTGGCGAGAGTACGTTAAAAGCAGCGTGCCAGCTTCCTCCGGAAAGACGCGTCACCGATTTTTTCGTTCCTTTTCCGGTCTATTCCGTCGAAACCTTTTTCCCCTCTTCTCTTTTCCTTCTTCTAGTCTCAAATACATCCTCGTACATGTTCGTGAAAATATATATCTTCGTGCTTCGAAAGCAATTCAGGTTGAGTTAAAGACGATACACTTTACTGCGGATCGCGGACGATACGCCGCCAGCATTGATGTCACGAGGAATTGTGCGTCTAATGAAAAGGTTCCCGGCTTTTGACGCTCATTCGCCATTGAGACTTCCGTGAGTGGGTGGCCCGGTGTTTCGTTATTGGTGTCCGTTAATGGAAGAATCGCTCGAAGGCTCACCACGGGTCACGCGTACATCTATACACCAGTATAAACTGGGAAAGAACGACGCAACGCCGTGCTTATAGTTGAACGAATGTCGCGGGTCAGGGCTGTTCACGCTTTTAATTCGAAAAATTCAGACTGCGGCCTCGTTCCAAAGAGTCGTTTCCATACACGTTGCGTCGTTACAGAGGACTCGAAAGAAGTTTCAATCGCGCTACGAACATTTCCAATCGATTCGTGTATTACCGAGGAATAAACAACGTCGAAGACTCTATGGAAGTTTAAAGTGTAATTTTAGCGATGAATCGCTATGAACTAGTCTGAATTATCTACTTTGTACATTGTTCGACCAATGCGAAAATACGGAAACTTTGTTTCATCAACTTTAACGGATGAATTTGCAAAACAACTAGCTATTTTTTCGTCATGTTGATTCTTTACCATTATTTCAATTTACGAAGACAAGGGACAACGAGAATTGATTTGCATTAGCTTTTATACGATAAAAAGTCTCTCCAAAGTATAATTTCTATCATTAACGCTTCGCAACACCAGTTCAGGACAACAATGCCCACAGCAATCGCCCGTGGTTAAATAAACCAACCAACCAACCAACCAACCAAACAAGCAGCATCCGATAATACAGTCAGAGCTCATTACGCTTTCCCGGTGGTGCATCCTCTAATCCATCTTTCCGGTGGCGCGCTCCAAGGGGGAAAGATATTGGTATTCCCGTGGAAAATATGTCGAGGCAACGAAATTCCGCGAGGAGGGTGGGCACCGTCGAAAGAGCCTTTAAAGTCGCGAAGTCGTTCGAAACAAATTATACGAGCGGTGACGAGCGAGACAGCCACACTGAAAAAGGAAAAGAACCGAAAGAAAGACGAACGAAGCACGTCGACTCGCGAAAACGCCCGCAAAGCCGTGCATTTCGAACAGATCCGCGAATACTTTTTTCTTCTCCTTCTTTCTCTTCTTCTTTCTCCACGCGGGAAACCCTCTTTTGTTACATCGTTCCGCGAACAAGGAGAACGGGCCACGTTCAAATATTTCTATAGTACGTAATAAAGTTATAAAACTTGTTAAAAAGTGAAAAATAAAAATTAAATTTTTAGAAAATTGGCAGTCTATTCGGTTCGATGAATATTTCGGTTGAATAGAGGTATGGAAGTAATGTTTGAAATACTATTTCTTGGTAGTTTCGGCGTACGTCGAAAAAGTCGTAGCTGGATAGAAAGCGAAGGCGCTGTCGTATAAGGGTGGGTGGAAAAGCGCGCGAGAGGAACGTATGCGTGGCCAAGAGCTCCACGATATACCGTATAAAATATACTTAATCTGTATTCGGGACACGATCCCTGCCCGGTCGGCTGCCTAGCCGGCAGAATACAAAATTCCCGTATTCAGATGCTTTGCGACAGAAATTGACTTTATTGAGGTTTATTGATCCGCAATATTGTGTTCCGCCTGGTCTCCGCGCCTGTTTCCTCTACCCCTGCGCGTGTATACGTACGAGCGTGTGGGACGTGCTCGTGAGTGCACACGCGTTTCTCGTTTCCGAGTTTCTTCCGTGTTCCACGTCCTACGCTGCTAGACGCGTTTTATTTTCTAGTATCGTCCAATTTTGGCTACCACGCGCATACGTTACTCCGAAGATCGTGTAAGCTGCGTGGGTGATCGAGTCGATGCTTCAGTGGTATGGCGTAATCGATGATCGATGCGCAGCAATTGTAGGCTAATGCGTTGCGTGTGATCCTATTCTTGCGTAAACGAGAGTGCTGCACGAATAGCGAGTTTCTTGGATCGTTCATCCTTCGCTAGTTCACCCTTCGTTTATAACATTCTGCCCCTGATACCCGACACGAAGTCGAACTCGAGTCGATAATTATAATCAACGAACGATATTAGGTATACACTGTAGCATCCCGAGAGACGCAACGCCTAGGTATACGGCGGATCAAACACTCGGCTATTATTCCTCTCAGGACTAAGACTAGTTTTGGGTACGTTAATCTGTATTCAACGAATCTGCAAGCAGCGAATTACCTCGAAAACGAAAATCCACAGAGGTAGAGTGGCTAGAAACGCGTGGAAATCTGTATCCACGGCATATTTATCAAAGAATCGCGGATAAAATTGAAACTACGCCCAGAAAAAGTATCTCGAAGCTTTGCGTCTAAGGTTTCATCGTGAACTTCGAAGGCGAGCAACAAAGACGAGGCATCGTTCTTAGAAGAAGAAGCTTGGCGAAGGATGCCAGAGCGCGGTTCCTGCCGAGCGAACAGGTTTTAGTTCTCACAGTGACGTGGCCAGGATGACCAGAATTTCACGATCGAGCTGTGCAGGCTCGTACACGCCGATCGAACAACGTTGCACGCCAGATACATAATCCACGAGCGCATAGCTATTACGAGTTATAAAATAATCGTGAAGAGCGAATCGCTTGGGAGAGTACCACGTTGCCACGAGTACCATCCTATACACGCGCATTTTCATTCATTAATATAGATCCATTACGCTTTTTAATTTCGAAATTATCGGAACGATCAATTCGCTACGCGTCGTTCTGTGACGTAGAAGTCGCACACATTAGGAAAGAAAAACCGTATAAAGAAGAAAATGTTTAATTTGAGAGAATTGTACAGTTTTCCAGGCATCGCGAGATATAGTATTCGCAAATCAAAACGCGTGTGTCGTTAATGATATATTTATGCAAAAGTGACGCATTCTACCTCTTCTCGTCACATTCCATCATTCACTCTGCGCTCCAGTCAAATAGCAAATCACGAGAAACGAATTACCCTTCAAAGACTCGCACAAACGAATCTCCATTATCGCGACAAACAACCGTCCGACAAACAGTCAAACGCTACTACCCACCATAAACGAAACCCCTCTCTACGAAGTAAAGTAAAAGGGAAAAAAAAAAAGAAATCGAATTACACGCGATCGACCAGTAACAGCGTATCCAAGCCACATTCTGCGAATTATCCAGAGGCAGAGAGAGAAAGAGAGAGAGAGAGAGAGAACATGGCGAGAAAATCGGCTGTTCACGATCAAATATTGACACGCGGCCCATAAATACGATTTTCGCCGGCCGTTATAAACGTCGAATTATCGGCCGCGCCACGACGTACCAATAATATCGAATAAATTCCGTGCCGGTACGCGCGAGCATTTTCATTAATGCGATTATCGAGTTGATTCGAGGTTGTGGTGCGTCCGGAGACGAGGCGGCGATGCTGCCCGCGCGAATATAATTTATCCGGAGGAAAAAGAGAGAGAAGAGAAGGTGGTACGAGTTTTTGGCGAGGCCAACTTATCTCTCCCTCTCTCTTTCTCTTTGTATCTAACAAGAAGAAAGTCCTGCTTACTGGAACGAAACCAAGTGGCTCGTGGATCAGCCTCGACACGAGCAATTATTCGCTCGAGGGATTCGGCGCCGCGTCGAGAAGAACGCCTGCACCGTGGTCGATGTGGTTCGATTTTCAGCTTTAACTTGCGACGTCGAGTACAGGTTATTTGAACGTCGCTTTGTCGGATCGTTTCGTTTGCTTCTCAAATATTTGGAAAAATTCGAAGATAATTTTCGTACTTATACTTTTTCCTTTCACGTGCTCTTTTAACGTCAACGTCAGTCAAGCTAGAAGAATACCCTCTTTCACTTAATGGAACTGTTGCTTCCGATAAATGTCGTGGGCTGCTGGGTGACCCACGTGCCGTTCTACGTGTTAATATTGCGGTACTCTTACGAACGATACAGCAAAGTCAATTTCATCCTTAGCCTTTTTTCCTTCCTCTTTTTCTCTGCCCACGCCTATTCTCTCCAACAGCTACGCATCGCCAACATTCACCTAGCATTCGAACGCATAAACGTACCGTTCCGATTTTCTACAGATTTTCGGATTATCTACGTTGCTAGTATCCCAATATCGAACATCAAGTATCCAACGAAACGAAAACTATGAACGCATCCGTTAACGACTTCCCATTCGATATCAATGACATCGATTCATCTAAGTTATTCTTCTACGTACATTAACTCGCTAGTATCCTAGGATAAGCGTTTGTAACATTTTTATTCAAGATCTTACGAGACATTCCTTATTAGTAAGCGTATCAAGGTGAGTTTAGCGAAGTATCTAACGGAATCAACAGCTAGAACCAAATCCATTCGATATGAAAGTCGCCGATCCACCTAAATTGTTCTTCCGTTTTACATCGTCGACCCGGAGGTTATATCTGTCGTAGTTAAGGTTGGACCAGCATCAATGCCGCCTACAAGCGAGTTCTCGTGGCTTTTACGAGCGCCCGGTGTCGCCTCGTAAGCCGAACGCGAGCCTGCAGCTACTTTAGCGGCTGGGGAGTTTGTCGCGGCTTCCCAATATCGAACATCAAGTATCCAACGAAACGAAAACTATGAACGCATCCGTTAACGACTTCCCATTCGATATCAATGACATCGATTCATCTAAGTTATTCTTCTACGTACATTAACTCGCTAGTATCCTAGGATAAGCGTTTGTAACATTTTTATTCAAGATCTTACGAGACATTCCTTATTAGTAAGCGTATCAAGGTGAGTTTAGCGAAGTATCTAACGGAATCAACAGCTAGAACCAAATCCATTCGATATGAAAGTCGCCGATCCACCTAAATTGTTCTTCCGTTTTACATCGTCGACCCGGAGGTTATATCTGTCGTAGTTAAGGTTGGACCAGCATCAATGCCGCCTACAAGCGAGTTCTCGTGGCTTTTACGAGCGCCCGGTGTCGCCTCGTAAGCCGAACGCGAGCCTGCAGCTACTTTAGCGGCTGGAGAGTTTGTCGCGGCTCATACCATATACGGCGCCATGAAGGGGATCGAAGAGGGTGGTAATCTCAAGCAAGGCGTAAAACGACGGAATACGGCTGGAAAAAAGAGGTTACGCTTTTTTCATGGTCCCTTAACCACCGTGTCGCGCTCTCGCTTGTCTCGCGGTACCTGCACTAAAATTTTAACCCTCTCTGTTCTATTCTAGCTACAATGGCTGATCAGATATGTAGTGGCGACGTAATAGAGAGGCATTTGCGTTGATAATTCGATCGTACGCGACTGAAATTGAACACGAAGTTCGACCAAGTGGACGTGCTATGTTTGTTAACAGTAATTCAGTGCAGCGTTGTTCGGTGGGAAAGAGTGGAGCTATCGGTGGAAGGAAAGAAGAAAATTCAGAACTTTAGTCGGGCAGCGGTTTAATGAACGGTTAATTTCGTTTCGCGAAACGAACGATGGAAAATGGTAGTACGCGTAAATGCGGTTATTTATGCCGGTAAACGCGTCGTTTCGCGCAGGCAAAAAATGGTTTAATCGGTGTTTTCTCTGCAAAGAATGCGAAGATCACGCAACATAGTCAAGTTACTGCAAAAAAAAAAAAATGTAAAATATAATTTGTCGCGATTCTCCCCTGTAATCATTGTATAGAATCAAGAAGATTTTTCTTCGAAACTTAATATAATAAAAACGAAATATACTCGAATACACTTGTAGACACGCAAATACAAATCTTCATCCGTCTTCCGAGTCTGGCATCCCCTGTTCTTACTCTCCGTGCGGAAATCCTTACAGGGAAATTGTGAATTAAACGCAAACGCCTTTCGCGCGTCTCGTTTCCTCCCTTCCCTGTCTCTTGGTTCTCTCGTAAACAGACAGTCGGCGAAAGAAAATTACCTACGCGAAATATCCTCTCAGCTCAAGGAACCGGAGAAAGAGCGCGGTGAAAGATAGAAAAAGAGGCCCGGAGACTGTCGCTCGCTCCTTTAATTTCCAATATTTTTTCGAGACACACCCTTCAACTCGGGCTCAACTTGTTGCGCTTTACGAGCACGTCACCGCCCTCTGAAATTCCTATTTGTTCCGGTACACGGGGAGACCGGCCAGGGAACGAGCCATACCAAAAATGAAAAAAAAAAAAAAGGAAACACGAGAGAGAAAAGAAAAAAAATAGTACGAAATAAGAGAGCCACGGAAGGCACAGAAGGAGGGTTCGGCTTCGCGGAAAGCGAAGGGTGACTAAGAAAAGAAACGACGCGTGTTCGCCGACCAGTGTAACCTATACACACGTGCGCACACGAGCTTCTATGCAAAATAGAAAATGAAAAAGAAAGAGGAATGCAGAGAATAAAAGGGAGTGAATAAGTGCGGAGAGAGAGAGAGAGAGAGAGAGAGAGAGAGAGAGAGAGAGAGATATGGTGGGAGGGAGGGAGAGAGGTACGCCTCGAAGCTCCTATTGGACAGGTCCACCGAGTTCGGGAGGGTTCGTCTTGGAAATCGAGTCTCAAGGGTAAATCGAGCGCCACTGGGTTGGAAAGAAGAAGAGGAATAATAAGGGCGGAGCCGCGAGGGTGGCGGCGCTAACAAGAGAAAAAAAGGACGGAGAAAAGAAACCCTCGAAGGAACGAACGAAGAAAGAAGTAGTTGCGAAAAAATAGCGAAAAGCGGATAAGGAGAAGAAAGAGGTAGATGGAAAGTTCTAGTGTGCGCGGTGTAAGAAACAAATTGCAGGAATAGGGGATGGAGAGTTGACGGGGAGAAAACGGTAGGGAGATTTAATGACAGAGAATTACAAGTAATGGCGGGTAACGCGCCCTATTTAACGCCTCCGCCTCACCTTATCCTATCACACGAAATAACCTCTGCATCCCCGTTAATATTTTCTTATCGTCGAGTCGCGTCGCGTCGGCGCGGAACTCGGAGCGAAAAGGCCTGCGTCTCTTTCGCCTTACGTGCATTACCCGGCGACCCGACATGCTATCTTCAGCGTGCTCGTCCGACCGAATTATTACGCTTCCAGGACACAATTTCGCCCGCGCGGCGAAGTAACGGTACTTGTCCCTCTTGGTTTACGCGCGTTCGTCATGCACTGACATGGTACAATTCGGCGCTCGATCTCGAAATTTTTCTTATTTTCAAGGTATAATAATTCGGCAAATATATCGGAGCACCGGTTTGAAATTCTTCGGTTACGTTTGGCTGTGATAATATCGAGTTTCCGAATAAAGTTCGCGATGTTACGGTGTTTAGGGAAACGGTCATCTTAAATATTTGATTACAAAATCCGTTATACGTTATTTACAATATTCCCATCGAAGCGTACGATATATACGAAAATATTGATTGCAAAATTAATGGAGCAGAAATTCAACAAAGATGCTGTGATTCGATTAATGGAAATAGTAGTTTAATGAACAAGTATTGACAGCATTTAAACGATACATATTAATTTCTTCGTTAATCGGCGTTTAATTAATTAAAAATGTTTCCCAAATGATTAAAATATTGCCGCGTTCGTCTGATTTCGCGACGAAGATGCAATTAAAACTTCGAACAAAGACAACGATTTAAACGTTTAAACCTCGGGGCTTTCGGTTTAATATCTATATAATTTGAAACGCGTTAGTTCGCGTCGAAGAAAGAAAAAAAAGAGGAATGGAAACACAGCCAGGAATCATCGGACGCGTAAAACACGAAAACTCCTTCAACTCGATCCCAACGATGCTGGATTCCCAATTCCACTATCCGCAGTTTCATTTTTGCACGATTAACGGACCGAGTAATTAGTTTTACTTCCATAAATACATGTCGGAATCGTTGAAAACGGTGAAATTTTTCCGCAAAACTTAACTCGTATTCTCTAACGAACCTCGTAATGTTTCGCTCGATTTGTGCATCCAAATGCTGTTTTACATATTCGCAATGGAATTTAACGTCACGACATAGAACAAGCATAAAACGAGCATAAAACGACGAGCCTTAATTCGAACTTAACAACTCGTACTAAAGACACGATCTGCACGTAGGAATAACGGAAAAAGTTTCGCAACTATCTTATATCGATCGAAGAAGCAAAGGGCTCGTGACCAGTCTGTCTCTCTTGTATCGAGTCAGTCTCTCGAGCCTCCTTTACAAGGCATCCAGCGAAAATCGTTGCGAAAGACTGAAATCGCATTAAGCGAGAGAGAGCGACGTAACGAAGGTGAATGTAAACTGAGCACGAAAGGACCGGGTGTATAAAGCAGAAGGCAAGCAGAGGTGCGCATCTATTAAAAGAGAGAGAGAGAGAGAGAGAGGGAGGAGGGAGATTGAAAAATAAAGGAAAAGAGGAGGGAAGAAAGGATGGCAAGAGGAGGAAAAAAGACACGGAGGCATCGACGTGAGGTCTGAGACACATATACGGTATATGTACGTATATGCGAATCGAGCCGAAACGAGGTCTCGTGAACCTTACATAAACCAATCTCATATCTCTCTCTTTGCTATCCGTTTCTCTCTGTTTGGGCGAGATATGGTATTAAGCCAGAACCACACGAAACGCTTTTAATTTCGTATTTCTTTCGTCGACAAGGCTTACCGCCGGTGTTCGTTCGCGATAGAACGTTCCCGCGTTAATCAGTTTGCCGGCTGATTCGTTATTATTGGTTCAGGCTGCGAATAATCCAAGCGCCGAATTCGCACACGGATGGACAGCGTGATCTGTTTACTTTCATCGTCATAAGGATTTCTGTGATATCTCTTTTTCATCGAAACGTGGATCGAATTAGAGATTTTGGAGGAACCTCCGTCGAAGCTTTTTTAACGATTTAAAAAAGGAATCGTTCGAATAGGTCGAGAATGCAAAAAATATTTTTAGTCCTCGAGGACTCGTCGATCTTTCACAAGTAAATTATTACAACCCGTAAAATTACGATCGTCGTACGATAAACTCGTAAGAGTTTCCAAGTAGTCTCTTTCGTTTTCAAATCTAAAACCATCCCAAAAGGAAACTTGGCTTCTATCTACATACATAAAGAAACTTATTCCTCTCATTTACAGCCGAAATTGAAGCGACTTATCGGAAGATTGGAAGGAGCGCGAAACACAAGAGTTTCGTTCTCATAGCACGGATCAGGGTTTGATACCGATAGCTTTCCTCTTTTCCTGGCCGCGATAGAGTAGAAGTAAAACGCCGATGAAAATATTCGATTTCCGCAGGAAGGAGGCGAGCGTTCTCTGAAAGTAGGCAAGCCCCTTAAAGCGTTCGGCACGTAGTAGCCGAGCCTGGAAGAATAGGAACGAAACGGTCCTCAACTTCGCACGGTCCTGATCGAACCCACAAGAATCTCTACCACCCCTGCCCACCTTTATTCTCGTCATATTTCGACAGCCGCCCTCTTCTACGCCCTATGCCCCCTTCTCCTGCTCCCCCTTTCTATTCATGAGTAAGGAATCAGGGGTGAAATTTCCGATCGTTGTAAACCTGGATTTCGCTCGCAATTCTCCAGTCATTCCAGAATTCTTATATATGGTTATTTTACTACGAATGTTTATGTAAATTCATCTTTTTATGGGCGTAACTAAATTTGCTCCATCTATTAAATATCATAACGAGAATTTCGAGGAAACGAATTGCGACGTTAGTTCGTCAATAGCGAGGAATCCCAATTCTTCTTTGTCGTAAAAGGAGGCAAAGAAGAGGTTCCTCGACCCTGATTCAGCTCGCGAGTTTTCTCAAAACAGGCAGTACGCAGAAATCACGATAAAATCCCTCGCTGTAAAGCAGAAATAAGGGTAAAAAGATGACAACGTTACTTCGTCGATCACGACGAACCGTTTCTTTCTCTTGTAAAAAAGAAAAGGTGCTGGGCAAAAAAAACTTATCGAGTTCTCCCTCGACGGGGATCGTAGCACGAGTGGAACGACCGGTGCAAAGGCTAATATCAGAGGGAAACGGAGAACCACTGGCGGAGGAACGAAGCCACAATGCCAACCGATTGATTTACGTTGCTCGTTACGCGGTCCACTGCTCCGAAGAGAGAAAAATAAATTGATAGAGGGGGCGGTGGTAAGAGAGGAAGAGAAGCGGAAGAAAGAAGAAGAAGGTGGAAAAGGTAAGAGAGGGATCTAACCAAGGGAGAACCGACCAAGCAGAGAGGATGTATCCCCGCGAGGTAGAGGCGCGGTTTTCGTGAATGACTATGCGAAAAAGAACTCGAAGGAAAAGAGGAGAAAGAAGAGAAAGAGAAAGAGAAAGAGAAAGAGAGAGAAGAGAGGAGAAGAGGACCTGCGATGAGAAATGCAAAACGAAGCCGATTGAATTTTATACGTAGAAATAGCGGGTCCAATTACGTCCGCCCCACTAATCGCGACTTTTGTTAAGATCAACGATCGCTTTTTTCTTCATTTCCGCACCAGGCCCGAAACTTATCCAATAAAGTCGTCGATTTCGTCTTCGGTTAGATATCCCTCTACCCGGGCTACGTGACCTCGATGCGAAACAAATTTCCATCACGGAACTAACGTTCGACATACTAATTCGGTGATGGACGCGAAAACGCGTCCATCTGCTACGATGGATTTCTATTTTTGAACCGTGCTGGAAGCCGATGAGATCATCCCAAGCTTTGATCGATCCCGAGTCGTAGGAAACAAGAGAACCGTATATGTAATCGGATCGCTTTATGCAAAAAAAACTTACAACTAGAAAATCTAAAAACTCGGAGTACGCGCGTGACTCGAGATTAATTATAGCTACTTAACCGTGAGCTCATCTTTCTCGGTTCGGCTTTTAGGTAGCCACTTTTTTCTTACTCCATAACGCGATTCAGACATAGTATTATTCTATCAGAGGAGAAAATATTTGCCTATTTACGATCGTAATTCGAGAATAATTTCTGCTCCATCGAACTGTCGTTTCGAATATTTTTACATCGTCGTTTAGTTCGAAATATATGTTCGCAGATTTCATAAAATTGGACAGATATTCGGATTGTGCGAACGACGAAAATAAATTTCTCCTTTGGTCTCGAAGTTTGGCAAACGAACGCGATCTCAAACAGCTAGTTGTTAATATAGGTTTACAACGATGAAGTTTGCAGAGAGTTTAAAGAATTACTTCGAGTAAGTAAGGCGTATGTTTGCACGAGAATGTAGCTGTGTATATGAAAACCGAGCTGATTGCGAGGAACGATACATGACGTAATTGCGGTGACTCATGGATTTGTTTAAACAAGACTGATAGATTTATTTGTTGAGATTGCACAAGGCACGTACTTGTATATAATTTATCGCGGTGAAATATGGCACTCGATTAATTTAATTAACTCGATTTCTAAGGAATTTTCGAGAAAAGGCGACTCTGAGAATATTACGACGCTTTATAAAGTAATCGTATTGTATGATCTTCAAACCTTAGACCAAAGATAAAGATTCAGACTTTGAGAAGCTTGCCTTTATCAAATTTCCATTTCGGAAAATAAAATTCTTTCCGCTGAAATATCCTGCTGAGACGTCTTTATGATTATTAATCGATACCCAGAATCTAAATACACTGCCAGAGGTAAGAATGTCATGTCGACAAAAACTACTCAACAAATTTAATGAAAAGACAAGTATCGTATAGTGGATTATCGTATTACGACAAGAATGTCCTATCGGTTATCTGAATTAGTCAAATTTTACGCGATACGAAACCTGTGATTCATCTTAAGTAAACGCAATACGGCGATACACGAATGGACGAATATCGAACAAATCGAGGAGTAGAGGCGAGACTAGGTTCATCGATATTCACGGCAGACGCGTGAGAAACGAAACGGACCAGTTTGGTCCAAAGAAATCGGACAAGGGAAAAAGAAAGGAGAAAGGAGAAAGCGAAAAAAGAAAGACGTCGCGTCGCATCGGTCGGATAAAGGAGAAAAGAAAGCGGCAATATCTTTCGAGAAGTAATCCTAGTCATTAGTGTCTCGATCGGTTTGCTCTAATATTGCCAACCCGGTATATCCTTCTTTTAGACTCTGCTCCTTCCATGGCACGACTGCAAACCGATCCACCTCCACCGTCAGGTGACTAATGGATTCGAGGACCGGTCTCCATTGTAATTGCAGATGCAGTCGATACACACAGATTTCTACGTTCACAGCTACGTGATCGCCAACTTCAGATAAGAATAATATATGAGAATATACGCAAATCATTCTTAAGTATTAAGTAAAAATTTGTTTGCCATGATACAGACGTCGCATTGACAGTGTAAGTATAAAAAGAGAATTATAATAACTCGTTTGCGTATAAAACAAACGTACGGCATTTGTCGTGAAATTTTCTACAAACTAAAAGTGGAATATTTTACGCGAAAAGTTGAAAATTAAATCGGTCCACTTGTATGTTTTTCGAATGGGAAAATCGTGTAAATTTCTAAACGTTAAAATTTCTGTAACGTTTTCTCGCGTGTAATATATGAAAAAAGAACGAGAACGATTTTTCGGAGAATTTGGGTAAATGCTTGGAAAATACGATTCAGAGAGTTTTTAAGAGTGGTAAAAGCCTAAGTCTCCTATCTGAGGCCTCCTATGACGGTATCAGCCGACTTGCTTTTGGACATATAATAAAACAAATACCAGAAAACCAATCTTTATATCCTCTGGCAACTCGCAGCATAGCCATTGGCCAACGCGGTAGATTGAAAAGAGTCTCCCGTAAAACTCATACACGCAACGGATAACCACGTCGGATAACGGTGACGATAGGATCATTCGCGCTTGTCCTTCGCTTTATTATCGTCCAAAAAGCCAGTGGGCTATTAGTCACGTTTACGGCTTTGCGGGAAATAAAAAGTAATGCCAAGTACGTACGTACGTACCACGCGAAGAAACGGATCCTTCCGAGTCTCCGAGTCTCTTCCAAGACATCGTAAGGCTCGGTAAAACAAGCAAAGTACACGAACGATCTCACGTAGCAACAGAGTCGCTTTTACGACGAGGCTCGTATCCGCGGATACGAGCTTATCCTAAAGACACGTCGCGTTACGAGGAAAATCGAAGGACATTGGTCGAGGGGTGTTCGATCCACGTTGCAGCGTCTTATACGCGCGAGCTAAGACTTTTGCGAGTCCCTTAATTCGAGAAACAAGGTGTCGCAAAGCCCGATTCAGCTAAAATTGGCTAAAATTACCGTCACGCTGGGAGACGCAGAACTGCCATTCTAGGAAATGTTATCAAAATCAGCGAGGGTCGCGTCCGAAGCAATTTTAATAAAGATCTTGTCGCTATAAAGATCGGATAATTTCGAATATTTGAAAAATAAAAGGCTAAAAGTGCCAAATAATCAAAGTGACAAGGATATATAGTGGCTTGTTACATACGTACTGTGCGTCGTTGTCGCATAAATGTAAAGTCAGGTTACATAAGCTGTATTTGTCTCACGAACAACGCGCGAACCCTCGCTGAAAAGCTTCGACGCCGCGTTTTATCGAACTGACCGAGTTACGCGCTTTCTCCCACCGCCACCCATAAATTTAATCAAATCGCGAATAACGCAAGGGCGGACGAGAGGAAGAAGGACAACGGCCAGTATCTTTGGACAGAAGGTAGGACGAGATAGCAGAGACGCTGGCGGCTCGGTGTTCGGCTCGAAGCGTTCGATCAACGTCTCGCGAACCATCTCTTGTCACGAAAACTTCGGTGGCACTGGGTGAACCATGCACCGTCGACTCAAGGGAGGAAAAAATTGATAAAACGCGTGCCTCGCTTCCTTGAGGAAGGACGATAAGCGGAGAGGAGCTCTCTCGTCAACCCGCCGCCTCGTACCTGCTTCCCATGCCGATAAGACACCGATACACGCGACAACCTTCGACACGCCGTCGATTTTCCAACTTCCGCCGGGGGAATAACGTCTACGCTCCTCGGCAACTCCCTGTGAACGCGCTTTCACGTCTTTTCTCGTTGCCCGACGTTCGCGCTTTTGCCACGTTTTAACGCGGTTAAGAAAGGATCGTTCGCGAATTTGGAGGACGACGAGTTGGTAATTTACGCGGTTGCAAAAATTATCGATTTTCTTGATAACTCAAAGCGAAGTGTCTCGAGTTGTGAGAAAGCGGATGTTGAATCGCGCGCGAGTGTAGTAATAATAAGAAACGAGGAAAGTAATATGTACGATACTAGGCAAATAGTCGCTATAAAAAAAATTGTATTAAAAAGAAGACGCAGTTCACTCGTTACCAAAAATTAGAAATATCCTACCAATTCGCTAATTGCTCCGAGAAAGTGATAAATCCGATATAATCCCGTAATTGATGAAAAGTGTGATGTTACAAAACTTTTGAAATAGCAGCTCGTAATTAGGATCGAATTTCTCTAGTTTTCTCTCTTTTCTTCGTCTCAACTGATGCAGATCTTAAGAACTTTTTCCGGGAACTTTAATTGGTATTTAACTCGATAAAGTGTGCGCCTTGCAGAAGAATATTTAATATAACATTTAAGATACTTATAAGATCTATACTACATCTGATATCGTTCATTAAGAGCTTATAAGAAAAGTTATGTTATAATCGCATCAGAGCCGACAAATATTCGCAAAAAAAAAAAAAGATAAAAAAAGGGAAAACAGATACGAATCGATAGAATTGAAGCTCGCAGTAGAAGCAATATGCAGAATGTGCAGAGGAGCACCAACGCACGTATTCACGACGATCACAGTTTGCAGATCCTCACCGACGATATGAAACGAAAGAGAGGACCCCCATCCTTAGCAACGAATTCGAATTCTACAAGAGGCTCGAAATCGATCGCGGTTGAAAGCGCTGGCCTCGATAAACGACCACATACATCGCGCATAATTATTCAGTTCTTCGTTTCATATAATCGATCTTCGTATCTTCACGTGGAACGAACGCTATGTTGCTAAAGTTCGCTAAACGATCCCTGGCGAAAAGAATTTGGTCGGCGAACGGACTCGGATGTGCTTAGCCATCTGGTCATAGCTAGTGTCTGAGTTTCGAGCGTGAAATTATCGAAACAGCTCGACTACGTTGTCGTTCCATTAGAGAGAACGGTGTTATTAACGCTGGCGGGACGTTCAAGGACACGGTTAATTAAGAAACAGCCTCGCCATCGCGGATGCACAGCGTTCAACCTCAACTGCTAGTGTGAAACGATTCTTACGTAATTGGCAAAGCGTTGGCTGCTTTCCATCCTAAAGAAAAAAAAAAGGTAATAGGAAAACAGACGGGATATTGGGCGTTGATGCGTTTATCCAGGCGTTAAATACGTCGAAATATTTTTGAAGATAAAACATAGAAAGGAGAGGGAGATTTATGTGTCTGAATAGTAAGGAATCCGTAAATAATTCCCATTCCTTCCGCGTCAAAAAATTCTCGTATGGAATAGCATCGGTCCATTTAAACGACATTCCACGAATAAACATCTGGCCGACCAAAATTGCAAACAATCGAACAACCGCAACGGAGACCGGCAACCACTATATCGTTTGAAAACATTCAAACTCTCCCAACACCATTTCACCAATCAAAGATTTACCTTGACCACAAAACCAAGCAACTAGAACGATTTCCTCGAACCTGTCCAATCATTATGAAACTAGTAGCCGCGTCGCGAGATTATCCCCCGTGTTTGACCTACATACCCAAACCTGCGCAAA
Organism: Bombus impatiens; assembly: GCF_000188095.3. Classification (NCBI taxonomy): domain Eukaryota; kingdom Metazoa; phylum Arthropoda; class Insecta; order Hymenoptera; family Apidae; genus Bombus; species Bombus impatiens. The sequence continues at coordinate 361,244 of NT_177499.1, forward strand.
TCTGTGCTCGTGTAGTTCGTCTCGATCGAGTCGAGATATTTGTCGTTGCATAGAATTTCGAAGCGACGCGATGTAAGACGGAAATGCAACGCTTTCGAAATCGACGGCAATCCTGTCGTTTGTTCGTCCATGGTTTTCCTGTCGTGGTCGTCGTTCGACATCCGCTCGCCACGCAGCACCGCGAGAGAAGTTTCGTAGCAACGAACAACACCAACGAGAAACGTGTTTGCACGTTTGACTTACTGTCTTACTCGGCTTGTTTATTTACGCGCCGAAATAAACCAGCTCGCGAAACAGAAATATAGCAAGTCACGTGGAAACTACGACGAAATACGTCGAGGAAAACTTTTCCTCTACGAGTCCCAGCTTTTGACCGAACTCGCGCGAATCTTTGAGCAGCCCGGTCGATATCTACGCTCGTTCGAACTTCGTTCGATCGATCATGTCGATAAAATTAATGATCGGCAAAGAAACTGTCGTCCAACGTCTTACGTGGTCAGACTTGTACATCCATTTGCCTTTCATTTTTCATGGGACTGGATACAGGAAATGCTCGTGAAGTATCGATAAAGTTTCAATAGCGGCCAATGGTCGAATCCTTGCATTTTTCGTGGCGATTTTACTTTTCCTTCGACGTACGTATTTCTAACTGTAACATCGAGAAATCATTGAAACTCTCAACTTCGTAACATTTGTATCGTAAAATGAACGTTATTTTCCAAATAATCAGCTTCGGAAACATCGAGGGAATCGCGAGGTAGCGTTCATGATTATAGTAGAGCAGACTCTAGCTTCGGTGATTCAGAAGCTGAAATAATATAAAACTAAAATAAGAAGACCATTAGTCCAATCGTGTAGCTCGTGACAGAAGTTAATTAAGCGGAAGAAGCAGTTAATCAGTCTCTTCTCAGCCGGTTATTTTGCTGTTCCGGGTGACGTGAAATTTATGCTGCAGGAAAGAGTAACGCCGGTTAACCGGATTGAAGGGTGAATTATCTCGAGATTTTCCACGAGAAAGGCGATCTCGTCCGAGGATCGATCAACAGGGCTCTGCGTATAAAACCAGCTACGTCGCGAAAGTGACTATTCTTAACGGAACGTACAACTCTTTTTCCCCTTGTCGATGAGACGCTGATTTATTACCGATTGCGGCAAGGTAAACAATGCTCTTGCAACATAGCGAGCATTAATCTGTGCCCCATTAGGCGTGTGCCAACTTTTAATTAATCATCCGCTAGTTTGAAACCTGAAACTGCGATCAACGTGAAAAGTACTCGCGGAAAAATCGTCTCTGTACGACTTCTAGACGCCCTATCGATCTTTCGTGATATTGCTTTCCTTCGATGTATATATATAGTATACGATACAATACATACACGTAGGTGTTTCGTGTTCCTTTTTAGATTATTAAGCAACAACAACCGATTGATAAATTTTACTTAAATCGAGTATATTCTCTCATGAAAATATTAAATAACAGATACCAAATTTTATGCAAAGAATTTCTTGAAATTAACTAACTAGCAAGATATATACGTACACGAGGGAAAACGATGCGTAATGGTATAAAACATAAAATTAGCTGCTAATTTTAATCGGACTTTAAGTATGCTGTTAGGTACAACGAATAAAAGATACTAGATTCTGTAATTTATTCTATAACAGCTTAAATCGCCTGAAAGTTCTCTGCATTAGCGATCATTTCACGTTGTTACTTCCGTATGGTAATTTGTATCTGTAATAGCACTAATTTATACCGCTGTAAACTAGATACTCGGGCCCGTATTATCTAAAATACTATCTTTATCAGCGATCAAGTCGTTATCAATATAATTATTATGCTTATATTACTCAGCTGTAGTACTCGGCAGCCTCAGCTTTCACCATTGCGATATTAAATTGCGCCAAAAATAGAATTTAAATTGCGAAAAGATGAAACAAGAAATGCGTAAGAAATAATTTGATTCGATTTTCCAATCTTTATCTCCGTTGTACACTTTATATCTACCTATCTATGTCTATGTATCTTATATTAAATACGAACATAGGTACTTACTTATTAATGTGCAAAGCAAAAAGAACGTAGAGTTATTAAAGTCGGACAACATGTGCTCGATAAAATCACGGCGAAAAATATGTTTTTCATAGCGGGGAATACTTGGAACGACGGGGGAACAGCGATCAAACAAACCCGAGCAGGGATGTTGTCGAGACCACGATAAATTTCGCGCATTCTGTTTGTCACCGGTCGTGATCTTTTTCTCTTTATTTTTTTCTTCCACTCTTCTCCCACGGGTGGGTGCTTTAAAACGAAGAGTCGAGAAACGTCGGCTTTAATGCCTATTAGCTACGTCGGAAATTGGACACACCATAAAAATTTCAGTGCGGAGGAATGACAAGAGGTGAGATCGCCGAGGCTCCAGAGGATGAGACCGGGGAACAAACCAGGAAAATAATACGAGAGAGACCGATGAGAATGACACGGAGGAAGACAGAGAGAGAGAGAGAGAAAGAGAGAGAGAGAGAGAGAGGAGGGAAAATACGTGGAGGATCGATGAAAAGAGAGCCGGGAAAGCATCGCGAATGGAAAAGACGAAAAGAGGTAGAAGAAGGTGTGTATGGGTTTTAGCAAAAGTTTCCTAATTAAATGCTAGCCTCAACGGTCGGTATTTTTATTCCTTTCGATTGTTACAATTTACAAGTATACACGTATTTCATATTATTCCACTGAAATAGAATTCTTGCGCACTCGATTTAGCAACTTTCTTCAAATTTTTTAGTAGCAAATCGAATTTCAGCAAATTTTGATACAACAAATTGTTCAATCGTTGAAAAATCATTCGCGGGGGAAGGTAATTCGAGAAAATAGGTCGATCCGGGTAAAGTTTCACGTTTTAATCGAGTGTACTTTCATTCGGTGTTTTTTTAACATACATACATACATATAGTATTTCGATAATTGCGTAAACTGGCGTATGTGCGATGGCGATTACGGTCGTGGCTGATTATCAACGCTTTAAGAATTCAGGAACGCAGTTCGATCTGGAAAGAAGAACGAGCAGATATTTTCGCGTTCACCGGGCGACGCTAGCCGAAAATATTATCCGCGTGTCCGCCGGATTCCCTCTCTCTTTCCGCCACTTTATCACGAGCAAATTGGCAAGTTACACGGTGTAACAAGTTTCCCTGCGGTATCCGTAGAGTAGGCAGTCGGTTGAGCAAATTCAAAACGCAATGAATTTCTCCGGTGTCGCTGACCGGCGCGATGCGACGTCGGCCGCTACCCGCGACGAAGTTAACTGCATTATTTTCAAGCTACGCGCTCGCTGACAAAGGAATATTTTCGTACGCGTGCATAATACGAAAATCGTAATTCGTTCTAATATGCGAATCTAGTTATTCCAGCTATTTACGTCTCATATATATCCAGTCATTTCGATATAATAATCTGCAAAGATCTCGATTCTTTCTATAGCTGTTACAAATTAATCGAATTTCGTTTAATCCGAAAGCCAGAACTAACGGAAATCCGATTATTACGAATAATATATAAATTGGATCGAAAATTTATTTTATGCCGCTAGGTATTACGATGAAATTTAGATACTTAAATAGACTGGAATCGTACGATACGTTCGAAAAAGAACTGGAGCAAAGAAAAAATGATAATTCTTGGAAAATCGTAACAAGGATCGCGCTGTCCTCGCGCAAATTTGGCTTCCACCGTTTGACCGGGCCAGGCTAGCTCGAAGTCGCGCCGAAGTAGAGCGTAGAAATAAATGGGAGCTGAAAATCCTACGACGTCGATAACAGACTCCGAAATTAGCTGGCCGTACCGAATTCCCAATGGAGATTGAACGAGGCTCGTTGCGCCTCTGCTATCGTGAATAACTACGTTTAGTACGGCTGCCAGTAAATGGCCTCGCTGGTAAATGGGTAAACGCGTGCATGTGTACGAGGGAGAGGGTAGAAAGGGACGTAGAGGCCGCTAGAAAATCTCGGTAGCCTGGAATTGCCGGGAACACGTGATAATTAAAGTTACAAAAATACGAGACACGGTTAAACGTCTCTACCCCTGGTAGAGGGGTGATACAGGAAAAAATAAGAGAAAAGAAGCTAAAGGGAAGAACAAAACGACGTAGCAGGGAAGTAAAATAATGGCCAGAGATAGACTTGACTCTCATCCAGTAGATGTAACTTTCGTTCTAATTATCTTTCTAATTATTCCCTGTCCATTGCGGCCGTAGAAAAATAAGGTTAAGACGTCTGCATCGAGAGTCGGCTTCGTCTTAACGATCCGACTATTTTCTTCTACGAGTGGAGGGACGTTTAACGAATACCGTTCAAGAACCGACGGAATTGAGAGAAGAAGCGCTGCATCGGAAATGACTTGCTTCGAAAAATGTCGACGCGTTTCACAGGAATCCAAGAAACAGAACGAAAGAGTAATATTGGAGAATGGAGAATGGTATCGAGAAGCTGTGGCCATATTCGATAGGATAATTTCGCCCAAAAGCAACGCGCGGACTCGAGCCTAATACCAGCATTTCTAAAGTGGAGAATATTTCGCGGAACTGCGAAATCGCCTTGACGTTTACTGCCAAACCGCCTTTATATCGATTTCGTACCACCATTGGTAATTTACCTGTTTCGATTAACAGAAGAAACCCTCTCCTTGATTAGAACTGACAAATCAGAACGATAGACTTATATTTCTACGAAACCTAAACGCTAAGTAGCACTCGAACCGCAAATGCTCGAAAACCAGAGGTCTTTCCATCGTCACGCGTCCATGACCGAACCTTCGATTCGATCGGTGGCGCGAATTCCCCGAAGGAGCCACGAAGACGAAATCGACATTCGTCCCGACGCAATTCGACGAAAACATTCTCCGAAACGGAGGTGGCCAGACGTCGGTTATCGATTAGGAATGACTTTCGCGCAAACGTGTCAGACGAGAAGCACGATAAACGCGATAAGAGGGCAAAGAGGAGCCAAGTTATAGAGGATAGGAACAGGACGAAACGTTAAGGCGGCACGACGAAGAGGCGGAGATGGAGGGAGGAAGGAAGGGTGAAGGTGTCGACGAAAAGCCGTGCGAAAAGCTTCGCTTCAAAATTGCAGTCTTCTGCTCGCGGCGCCGATCGACGTTCCTCGATAAACCAGATGGAACGACGTTTTCGTCTTGAAACTGCTATTGCTACGCTTGGCGCATCTCGTTCAGAGAATCGGCGAGAACGCGAAAAAAGATTCGAGAAGCAGGGACTAAAACATTGTGAAAATCGATTCGCCACTGCACGCGAGATCCATCGCGATACGATGCAAATGATCGATCGTTGATATAGTTTAAAAAGCTTCTAAGCTCGTCGAGCATTGCCGAGTAACGAAAGGGTTGAAGAGCGCGAGCTTTGAATTTTAACGTTTTAAGACGAACGTCGAGAAGAAATTCCGGTGAATGGTACGAGAATAATTTTTCCAAGAGCATTCAGACGTAATTACCTTTTATTTTCGGACAGCGATTCCACTGAATTTGCAGTTAGAACGTGGTAAAAGATCACGTGCCAAGCTATCAGTATGCGAAGCAACACCGAATCCTGTTATCCCGAATCCCTGTTATCTCTCTTTTAGAATCGGACGTTTCGCAGGCACAGTCGGTTTCGAAACCCCAAACCAAAACCGTATCGGCCGCTTAGTCTCCCTTGATAATTCAATCATCCGTGGCAACCTAGCCGCGGTAATCCTGCAAACTAACGCTATCAGCGGAAGGATCAAAAAGGATCAATGGACGATTCTCGTCGATACGAGTGCTCTTCGTCTCGAAAATCGCGGTTCCGACGAATCAACCATTCTCCTCCAAGGAACCACCGATGTCTTTTTGATAAACTACAGAAATCTTCCGCGATTTACCATCGAAACGCCAAGCACACGCGTACAGATCTAAGACTTGTAGGTGTACAGTTTGTCCTTCGTTTGGACGATGGAAGAGAGCAGCAGACACGCCTGACGATCGCGTTCATAGTCGGCTACGACATTCCTCGACGTACGTGTACATTCCCCTTCAAAAGTTTCGCTACAACTACCACACTAATCGAAATCACCAATTTGTAACTTTTTATAGAAATATGTATCTTTACTTTTCGACGTTCGAATACTCGATAGAGTAAATAAAAGCTCATGTTTTTCAACGAATAACGTACTCTTAATATACCGTTCGTTTTGATCTAATTCAGTTTAGTCGTTGGTAGTTATACCGACAAAAGTTGTAACGATTCTTCAGTGCTATTAGAAGTTAATTTGATTCACGGTAAGTGTGGAAAAGCTTATGACCGAGGGTATACACGACGTAGATCGAGGAAATAAATCGGAGACAAGGAAGAGAAGAGAAAGAAAGAGAGGGGAAACGAGTAGAAACCAACGAGCAGGGTAAAACGAGAGGAAGGGAGCATTGTAGACTCCGTCGGAAGATTTCTCCTCGCAATCAGGACATCGTTTTCCGCGAGACGAGTGAAATCGGACCTGGCGGCGTTCTACGACGCGGAGCCTGCACCAGGAGCCGGAGAAAAAGTAGCGGACTGAAAATAACCGAGCTGTACGAAGGACGAACTGAGGGACGACGGAGAGAGAGTGAGTGAGTGAGTGAGTGAGAGAGAGAGAGAGGGAAAGGAAAAGATAGAGAGTCGAAGAGAGGAGGATAAAAAAAGAGGAGGAAGTTGAAAGAGGACGACGGGAATACGTTTACTGGCTGCGCCGATCCCAGACTATTGCGCCGGAAGTCCTCTCGCGAGTAACTTCTCATTTAGCAAGAAGCGGTCACCGACGTCCGCGAGGCAATGCTGCCTTCGTAAGAACGATCCTCTGTCGACGTTCCTGAAAATCTGCTCTCCTCTTCGTGTCTTTCGCTTCTGTCCGGTCGCTGGTGAAACGCAAACTGAGACGGAGAATCATTACCGTTTGAACATAATTCACCGCAATTTTGTTCCGCGATGCCTAGACTCGCGAGAAAATAAGACCGTTCGTCGTGGCCGGCTGATTATTTTTAACGATCGTTGCGACGCCATTCAAGGAAATGGCCATCGCGTATCACGGGGGAGAGGTTCGTCAAGCGGTTATTAGCGAATGAAAAAATGGCTAATTCGTTCGTGGATGAGGACACGATGCGATGTGATGTTCGATGGTATATCGTCTGGAAAGTGGATAGTTTGAAGAGATTTGAATGTGGCAAAGTGGGGAATTTCATGGCCGTATATAGTGATTTTATCGCAATATCAGTAGAGATACGTTTTGTTCTTCCGATTAAACGTTCCCGCCTCTCGTCTTACATCGTTAACAATTTCAACTGTCCGATTAACCGATCGAGATTTCACAGTATTATACATTGTACAAGTAACTCAACGATCGTTAAACCGAAAATTTCTTCGTCGTTTCGCGGTTGGCCAACGAAACAAACGGAGACTCGGCTATTCACGAATCGGAACAAAGCGTGTTCCCGCGGAAAAGTTCTTTCCATCGCTCGGAGAACGCTATTCTCGACGACGAGTTTTTTTTCCAATTGTTTCGATGGTGTCCGTCATTTGTATGTCGATAATAAAATTTCCTATTGGCCCGAGGCGACGCTCGGTCCAATCAACTTTGCAAAACTCAAATCTAATTACCGCGGCCGCTTTGAATCAGGAACAAAGGACCAAAGAAAAGAGGAGTCTTTTCATCTAGCTCATAGGACTTTATTCTGCTACGAGACAGAGGAAAGGAGGACGAGAGCGCGAGCGGAGAAACGTAACCCAACGCAGGGACGGAACGTAAACCAGACTCAAAGGAATTCTATTCTATATCCATCGAGCAGCTAACCAAAACGTCAGAAACTAGTTCTTCGACGTTTTATGTCCGAACGTAACTATACACCCAACTTTATTAACACATTTCGAATAGCCTCGGGTTGCGAACGGCTTGCGAACGGGTTGCGAACGGGTTGCAAACGGGTTGCGAACGGATTATACGCGTGCTCTGCCCCTTTTTCAAGTACGTTTAGCTACGCCGGTACGCGCTATTGTTTGTCTTAACCCGTGAAAAAGGCGGATTCGCCGTCGCTTTCGAGAGGAAGGTCGTAGAAAACGCATTAAACATAGTGCATAGAGAAACGATACGCTCGATTCTACGATGTTTGGAGAAACTGCTATAATTGCATTATTTACAACATTTTGTTTTTCTTCCCCTTTTAAAAGGGCTCACTGATGTTAGCTATATTTATTTTACGAACTGGAATAGATACTACGTTTTATTTTCGAAGACTCTTTATCTTAGAAATAGAATAAAATTACACTTTGCGTCAAAAATTTCATTTCGATATCTGATTCAAATTCGAGAATTCTGAAGAGATACGAAGACCAAAGTTCATTTAACGCTTAACCATGGAAACCATTGCTATATATCGCTTTACCTATTCCAGAGTCAGACTTCACACACGTTTTCTTTCTTCGATATAATTAACCACATTAACAAGAGAATAATTGCATACTTTCTGTTTGAATTATTCTCAATGACGAGTTTGGCCAATTTTCACCGAAGATAGTGACCGAAGATAGAGAAAGAAGAAAAATTCGGGAGTTCGCGAAACACTGTATATTTTATGGTTCGGGTCTGCAAGTTTGATGTTTACTTAAATTGCGCAAATCTCGATCCCCGCTTTTACCGCCTGAGTGCACTCAACACTCTGCGGTAAACGTTCTCTGTAGACAACGCACGATCTACCGTTCCCGAGAATAAAATTTTTACTTTCGTACCGCATACTCTAGCAGATACTAATTAACCATGACGCGTACGCTCAACACCTACGCTGTTACTTAAATTTTCCTTCCATTAAATGAAAATGTAACTCAAAGACGGATTAAAGGACCGAGGAACTAACGTAATATTCGAAATAAAGTAGTAAGAGTGGTAATACAGAAAGATACTAACAATCGTACGATTCGTATCGACATTAAACTTGCAACACGTTCTTAGTTCTTAATACGCGTGTACCTAACACCAAGATCTCTATCATCTTGACGAGGGAGCCTAGAATTTGACAGAAGGAGGATACTGCATGAAAGAACAAAATCCAGTTCACGGATATGAAATGTATCTGTAAAAGAGTCACGAAAGGGCTATTATTAGCACTCGCGTCTAACACGATTTATGACAAGATCGAGAACATTGATCGTTGTTTCTAAGTGAAAACAAATTTTAGTTGATACTCGAGTTTTAAAGCTTGCAGGGCTCCAGCTTTGGACGTTAGTAATCGGTGTCGCCACCTAACGCTGTAATTTATAACCTCGCTGTATTTCTTCCATCGAGAGATACGATATATATGTATTTTTGTTGGCAATGAACGTTCGGACGAAGCTGGGAATTGGACTCGACCACGAAAGATTCGAGAAGGGAAGATTTCGAACCGAGTCGACAAACTTTAGGTCGGATTAATCAGTCGTTGATACAGAGGTGAGCGAGGAGCGCGAACCGCGAGCCACGATTACGCTTTTCGTGGCTGGTCAAAGTTAGGCGGAGCAAAGTGCCCATGGGCTGTGAGCATTACTGCAATTAGAGCCAATGAAGCCGTTCGTCGGGGGACTCGGCAAACATCCTGCATATTTAACCTAGTCGAGCCGCTTTTTCCCTCAAATATATACTTTGTCTTTGGAGAGCGAGGAAGCCTGTCTTCTTTCTCGTTGATATCGAGCAGGAACCACAGGGGGAAGATCGAGAAGGGGCGGTCAGGGAGAGGTGAAAGACCTTCGATTTGAAAAGACGACGGGTCACGTTGCTCTCGCGAAATGGAAATTGAAAAGGCCAGAAACGTCCTTTGCCCTTTTTCTTCGTCCGTCATTGTTCTTCTGGATCCTTTTTTCGACCCTCGCGTATTAAGTCGCTATTGTTCCCCGACGAAATGTTGCAGACAGTTTACCGATCACGTTCACCGGCGATTACGTCCACTCGACGCGGCTAATCGCGTAAAAAGGACGGTTACGTAAGGTCGAACACGTTGCGACTCTGTGAGAGGAGTTTCTTCAAAGGCTAGCTCGTGAAAGGTTTCGGCCAGCGGTTTATTTTTTATGAAAGCAGGAAGCGAGGTGAAACGGAGAAGATATAGTCGAACGATTCGATAGGTTAGCGAAGATTAGAGAGATATCTTGAAATTTTGTTTCGCCGCTAAAACGATGGAATTTCTTAAAATTAGAACGATACAATTATTACGCCGTTGTGAATAGAATTAAGGCGATGCGCGCAGAGTTTGAGTCGCTATCGGATCGCTGATTTCTATTAATGGATTTCAAAAATTCTCGATCGAAATGCCCAAGGTGATGTGGAATTTTTAACTGGGAAAGCTTACAAACGAAATTCTACTTTCTACGTCCACGATAATCCCGAACTTCAAATGATTCAGAAACGCTTACTCCGAAACAAGTTTAAAAGAGACATTACGACACCGAGCGAAACGCGAACGGCCCCCTTTAACGCCTGGCGCAATCACCGCTTTCTTCCTTGGCAAAGACTAGTGGGAAAATACAAAGAGAAAAAGGCAGGGAAGAAGTCAACGCGAAACGCGTTCGATCGCTCTTCTTTGAAAACGAAGTCTTCTTCGGAACAGTAGTTCTATTTTACTTGCTCGCCACAGATTCGACGCCAATTCTACATTCCAGTGGATTCCAACGTGTTACAGCGGAACAAGCGTTATTAATGAACCGCAACCATCAGTCGAATGGGACAGGAGTAAATCACCGTTAAATTCCGTTCGTAACAAACACGGTTTCGAATGTTTCGGTCAGCTACGCGACCTATGGAAAGGAGTTTCTCTCTATTTCTTCGTTAGTAAGCGTAACGCGACTCGCGAACAAAGAGATGCGATCGAAAGCTTAACGGAGAACTCATTTGACTATGAACAGCATAGCAACCGGACGAAGGTGATATCTGGGGAAAAATCACTGACCATGGACGGAGGCCATAGGCGTCGGTTGGTTAACGTTAGCCAGCCGTTGTATAATCGGCGAAACGAGTTACGAGGTCAATTAATATCGTTAAGAATAATTAACGTTAGGTATACGATACGGACGCGATTTCTTTGCCACTCTTCGAACGAAGAATTCGGTACTTGTCTTTATCTTTTCACGTTTCTTTTCGTTTATCGTTGGAGAGGCTTCGAATTTCCAGTGACTATCAAAGAATTCAGGGCTTTTCCCTACTTCTTGATAGGAATTTCGAGTTCTGTAGAGGGTGAATCCAAGGGATGCCAATGTTGCAGAATTTTTGCCAATTCGATCGTCTGTCACAATTAAGAAATTTTCATATTCTTCCACATTTTCCACTCTCGCGAAAGGGAAATGGGACGAGAAACGTTCGAGGTTGAGAAAACAAGTTATGATATTACAACGAATCTTCATTCGGGCCAGGGACAATTTCAATATTTATTAGAACGTAAAGATAAATCGAGCGTTTATCGATAGTTGGCAACGCAGAGAAAACTCCAAAAGAACGAGAATATAACATATACGATCTGCTGCAAAATGGCACGAGCACTATAGGAGCTGACTATTAGCAAGCCACGAGGAAACAATGGAATCTCGAGACTCGCTGAATGCGAAAAAGAGCGACTCGAAGGAAGGAAGGAAGATCGCAGAGGTGGCGATAGAAAATGAAGAAGGAGCAGGAGCTAAGGCGGAACGAGACAGGCTAGCAGGCGCAGGATCGGGGAAAGGTATTTCGTCTAAGGAATCAACGGAGCGAGTTCTGCTAACTGCTCTTTTCCCCGAGTCCCCTTTACCCGCGAGAATCTGTCAGCCGTGCCTATCTTTGTGCTCACGTTGGTTTCTGTCTTCTGTGTTCCTTCCCCTCCCCTTCACCTTCCATTCCACGAGCCGAGGCCCCGATGCCGCCCTTCCGTTTCGTCTTTTGCGAACTCGACATCGCTTGGTCTCTATCGCCCTCTCATTTGCATGAGTTGTTTCGAAACGCGACGACGAGCTCTCTATAGTTCAAGCTACATCCAGGATCGGCGTGTCGCGCGACTGTCCGATACGCTCCGCCGTGAGCGGAATTGTTCCACGAGCAACTCGGTTAAATAATCCTCTAACGAAGCTAGGAGCGACCCAAGAACGCTTCTAGCCGATGTCGCTTCATTTCACGACACGCATTCGCGGTCCTTTCCCGAGAGATCCGGCTCGTGTCTCTTCCGCTTCGTTTCGTCGCGTGGTTTGCCGAATTTTCCAATTATCGATGAATTTCGTTTCATCGTTTTCCTTATTGCGTCTTTCGTATTACAGTTTCGAACCCTATTCCGCATCGTACGTCTAAATTACGATATGTACTCTTAATCTCTCGCTATTCCGCTCTATTCTCTGTATTTCTTTTCGTTCTCATCCATCTCGTATCCTAAATTGGCTACGGTTACAGCCGCCGTCACAAACAGCCTATTCGAGCTTCTTCCAGCACACTGTCCCCGGTGTCTGTCTGGTGTTTCTGTCACCGGAGGAAAATCCGTCATGGCCAGTTCCAAAGCCTACTTCGATCTCTCCAAGGCCGCCACCGACCTCGATGCTTTAAACGTGAAGTCTACCCGAGTCGACGACGCCTGCAAGACCGTCAGTCAGATGCATGCGATTCGGCTCTGCTTGGTCTACCGCATTTACCTTCGATTCACCTTCTCTACAACCCGAAACGAGCCACCTCGCAGTCTGTTTCCGGATTTATCTCGGACTAGTCCGTATCGCCCAGCTCGTTTTAAGTAGTTGTTGTTGAGTAGTCGTATTTTAAGAAACTGGTCGAAAATATTATAGGTCCTTTCTTTCAAGTTTCTATACTTGCAAGATGATAGGTTTGATTTGTCATACATTTAGAACGATAGCGCGTAAGTAGTGGTCTTTCGATGATCTATCTAGTTTGCAAAAATAACTTTATACCACTACGTAACGTCTCTCTCGTCAGGCTGGGTATTTTTTATTAAACGATCTACCGTTCATGAACGAAATTTGTCTGCCCTAAAATTTGGCAAACGATTCGAAGCTATAAAACGTGGAAAGCGACCAACGTTAAATTCGAAATTCATACATTCGTCCAAGATCCGGTGAAACGTTCTCCCGTATAGAAGCAAGGAACGCGAGCTCTCCGCTTTCGGCGAAGCTGGCATTCCAATATGAAAAGAGAAAAAACTGGAAGACGACGAACAGCGATAGAGTTTTATTTACCCGAGTATGTTGGAAAATAATTTAGTTTAGGCAACAGGAAATTTTGCGCTACTTGAAAATTTTGCACAATCGTGAATGTAAATTAAAAATATACAACGTGAAAAATATTAAACATCGCTTCTTAACGAAGTCTTAAAACACATTGTAATAATTCATCCATTCGTTTATGAACCATGGTATCCAAATGTTATTGATCAAACCGCCAATGAAGCTAGTTCTACGCAAGAACGAAATTCAGAAGGATTCGGGAAAATTCAAGAAGAATCGGTCGTAGATCGAACAGCGAAAAAAGAAGCGCGAGTAACAGGATGGTCACCTGTTCTCTCATAAGCTATAGACGAGAGACAAAGTCTAAACGAAAGAAGAAAAGGAAGGAGAGAGGAGAGCGGCTATAACTTTCCCTCGGCAATCTCGGTTTATAGGGAGCTGGTCGC